>NC_046221.1:104869272-105088345 GCF_009819885.2 Catharus ustulatus | reverse complement strand
TTAGCAGAAATATATAATTCAAGCACTTTTCATTTATTTGACATGATAACAGAAAGATTCAAGCATTTGTGTAACCCAGACTTGGATTGTTTCAATTCACATTAATTTTTGAGAGGAAATGTTTTAAAAAATGGCATATAGGAAAACAATTAATATAATGGCATTTAGTATGGCATGTCCCAGTGAAAGCATTTTTTTTCCTTTGACATCTGTTATCTAATATCACTTCTACCTTTTTAGAATGACTGATATTACTTTTTCAAGGTCCTTGAGCATACACTTAATTGTAAACATACATTTGGGCATATGCTGCTTAATTACAAAAAAAAAAAAATTACTCCTAAGAAAGATGAAATATTTGGATTATGCTATGCATACAACTGATCCATGTGCAATTGTCTGGGAGTACAGGTGGGAAGAGGTAAAACTGGTTGGATGAAAGATTCCCCAAGAGACACTGAAACAGATGCCACAAGCATATGCTCTTCAACATGCAGACCAATTCATGGTGACTAGTCCTTCCACTTTGTGAAGAAATGAGGCTGTAGATTTGTTGACTGGACTTCCACTTGAGGTGTTATAGGATTTCTTGCCTGAGAGATCCTTAAGAGTCACTTCAGCATTAAATGTACAATAATTGCCAATATATTGCACTGAAATATGAGACTGGTGTTTTATTAAAAATATTAAATTAAGTCTTTGACACTGACAATTGAGTTTTCAGACCTACTACTTAAAATATATATTGAGGAAAATTTCTGGCCATAGAACAGTATAACCAAGATAGAATAAACAAATGGAAATGAGACCAGAAATGAACACCCATAAAAACTAATATTCACCAGGCATAGGTGCCATGTTGATTAGGGAGCCTTCCCTCTTCCAATCCCTTGCCTAATATTTTTTTTTTAATGTGAGACAAACTCCAGTATCCACCTGAAAATTTCTAGACTTTTGAGATATCTCTTCAGATAAAACTCTTACAGTGAAATGAGTGGGTAGTTTTCCGTTAATATAAAAAATACTGTCTTCAATCATAGTGTGCTTGTTAACATAAAGCCCCTTAACTTCTCATAGGAAAATCTCTACGACATTATTTACATGGGAACCATTTCACTTGCTGCCTACAAACACAGAAATCTTCAAGAGCTTGAACACTGTGCAATAAGGAGGGCTGTATTTCCAGGTCATTCAGTGCATAGTCTCTTTTAAGTGTCTTAGAGAAGATTCACAGCTGGCATTTGGAAGGAGACAAAATATTTGCTGCTACTGTTGGAATTTACACATGAACATTTTTTGACTCCTTATGTTAGAGTTTTCAGTAAAAAGAGGAAAACTCATTGACTGTATTTTCTCATACCTTGTTTTCATATTTTTGTAAAGCAATGAAGTATCATTAGAGAATATGCACAAGTTACCCAGCATTTCAGTTTTGTGTGAGGTGCACTGAGGATGAATATTAGCAAGATCAGTCATAGTAACTGAACAGGGTTCATGAGATTAAAATGTTATTTCCTCTGAACGGTTTACAAAATTATTACTAAACTTTGGCTCCACTTTCAAACCAAGTAGAATGCTGAGTACTATGTGGTGAACTGAAAAAATACATCTTGAATTTTCTCATAGCAGGAATGTTTGTACAAATATATAAATTTGGGAAACAGCCCTTATTCTGACAGAGCACCACGGTGTGTTAGAGCAGTACGGTAGTTTCACAACTATAAGGCACACCTTTTTTTGCTGCGAAGATCCGTGCTGTGTGCAACAAAGTAACGAATTGGTATGGAATCCTGCGATCGTGGAGCTTTCTGGCAGGTGCTCAATTTGCAAACATTTTTCACAGATTGGTGTAGCCTTTAAACGCAGCCCCAAGCGCCCTCCCCGTGCACGGGGCCCAGTACTCTTGCTCGCCCCCAGCTGGCGAGGCGGGGTTCGGGGCAGCCGCGGCTCGCCATTGCCACAGTTTGGGGTGGCCATGGCTCATACCTCAAGGTTGCTGCGGTTCAGGGCAGTCTGGGGCAGCAGCAGCTCGCGGCGGTTTTGGGGCTGTCATGGTTCGCACTTCCCCCCAGGTGCTCCGGGATCCCCACGCTGCCCCGGCGCTCCGGGTGCCCTGTGCTGCACCAGGAGCCCTGCGGCCCCCCAGGCTTTTCCCTAGCGCCTCCGCTGCCCCGATGCAGCGGGCTCGCCCCGATGCCGCCACCGGGCGGGCTCTGCTCTCATCTCCCGCCTCTCTGCCAGCACTGCTCCCGCCCCCCGCCTCCCTGCCCACACTGCTCCTGATCCCCGCCTCCCTGCCAGTTCTGCTCCTGACCCCCGCCTCCCTGACAGCACTGCTCCCGCCTCCCTGCCAGCACTGCTCCCACCTCTCTGCCAGCGCTGATCCTGCCCCCCATCTCCCTGCCAGCACTGCTCCTGCCCCCCGCGTCCCTGACAGCACTGCTTCCGCCCCCTGCCTCGCTGCCAGTCCTGCTCCCTGCCTCCCTGCCAGCACCGCTCCCGCCCCCTACCTCCCTGCCAGTACTGCTCCCAACCCCTGCCTCCCTGCCTGTGCTGCTCCTAACATCTCGGGCCGCCTGTGGCCGCCCCTCCATCCCTGCTTGGCGCTCCCACGGCACCGCCCCCTCTCGCGGTTCTCACTTCCGGGTTGGCAAATTTCGCAACTTTGTCCATTATATAAGGTGCATTGGACTATAAGGCGCACTTTTGGCTTTGGTCCAAAATTTTAGTCAAAAGGGTGCGCCTTATAGTCATGAAATTACTGTACTTATGCTCCATCAAAGACATGGATGCAACTTTCTTGTCTTTGAGAACAGAGTCTACAAACTTCTTTCTTAGCTAATGCACAGCTGCCTGTAGATCATTGATTTTGTCCTTGACAAATTTTAAATGAATTTCAAGATGAAAAATTTACTAGTTTTCATTACAGATGCATTTCCCATCTGCTACTGTGCAGAGCTGGTGAATAGAAAGCTGAAATTGGACTAATGTAACTAGTACTATAAAATTTCTTCTCCATTTTGTTTGTGTTTTGTTGGATTTGGGTTTTTCAGGAACGGCAACTGTTTTGTGTTGAAATAGCAGCTTCCTGTCATCTGTTTGTTGTGATCTAGAATCTCCTCTCAACTCTAGTTCAAACTAAAGTGAACATCACTGAATGCAATAGGAGCAAAAATAGATTTTATGCCCTTGAAAACTGTAGTCTGTATTTCTTTCTTTCACTAAGAGTGATTACCAGCTTCTGATTTTAGTAGTTCTGGAAAGGTCAAATGAAACATGGAAGAACCAAGGTAATGAGAATTGGAGAAAGATGAGAAGGATAGAAAGAGATAATGTGATTTACTCGCCTTCAGTTTTTTTGAAGTTTATGAGGAGAGAGAAAAAAGCAAGAAACTGCTGCAAAGGAAATCAGCAATAACTCAGTAGTCACAGAGAAAATACTTTCTGAAGGCATACATCAGCCTCTAAAGAATTTTATTTTGGCTTGATATCATATGATAGGTCAATCATAATAAGGCTTTTCATCTTCAGAAGCCTTAACTGTTGTGACAGTAAATGTTTGTGGGCTTTGTTAAGACTGGACTCAGATGAGTAAAATGTTGCTGTTACGAATATCTAGTACTCTCTAATGTTACTTCAACACAATAGACCAGTTCCACCATAGGGCTTTGTGTTATCCCTGGTTCCCTACTAAGAAATTAGGTCAGACTATTAAAAATAGCCATCTGCCCAGTGGGGATCTGTCTATAGGACCAGTTCTTTACATCAAAGAGCTTTATTCCTTGTCACATTTGGATTTTGTCCTGATAAAGAAATATGTCAGGAAAACAGCATTTTCAGGAATTTGCAAGATGTTTAATGCATGGCTATTCTCTTAACTAATTTAATTATTTAGGGATGGTGGCTGAATAATCTGTTGTTTTATAAAGAAATAAAAGAATGAAGAGTGCTTTATTGAACAAACAGAATTGGTAACATGTTCAAAGCTGCAAAGGTAATCTGAGGATTTGTTTTTAACAGAATTGAATTTCAAGGATAATCAAGGTTATGCCCATCCTTATTTTCCTCCTCTCTCTCTCTCTCTTTTTTTTAAATGAGATTGAAGTTTCTATGATACAAATAAAATCGTAATCTGCTAGCAAATTTGTTGTTCATTGATACATGAGTGAGTTCTTGCCTTTCCCTCTTTCAGCTATGTGAGTTGATAGTTTAAACAGGACAGGGTAACCAAAAAAGGCATAACTTTCACTTCATAAGATTTAATGTCATTGATAACTTTAATATATGTATTAGGTAGAGAAATTTTACCTAAGGATTAATGTCACAACTTAATGTTGTGTTGGTGAAGTTATGAAATGGATGTCTTTGACCAGCATATTTTTATTTCTTAAAAAAAGCTGTGTAGAGGTAAAAGAACACTTCTTTTTTCTCCTAAGAGAACATCTTTCCTTCACTCTGTTGTGGTGAGTAGTGACAATTAGTTTGCTGGCTGAGATTATGATGCTGGCTGCATCATAAAGCATCTGCTTGCTACAGACTCCAGGAAAGAAATGGTTTAGCAACTAAATAATGTGGCAGCACGGAAGAGAAGCCCACTATTTTGTTAATATTGTGGCAGAAATTTCAAACTATATGAAGTCTTTTTCTCAATTGACTAAAATAGCTCAAAAATACTGAAAAACTCTGCATATTGTAAGACTGATTCAAAATGCCATAAAGTTAATAGATATCTTTATTTGGATTTTTGGAGGATAAGGTACTGATTGATGTCAGGATCTGAAATATAGCCCAGTGTCTTGTTTCAGCAGTCCATCTCCATTCAGCAAAGCATTTAATCATGTACTTAGCTCTGGAATGAGATGTGATTTATATGTGCCTAAGAACTTGGCTAAACAGGGATAAAAAGTGGAAATACACATAGTAGTTATTGTCTAGTGTCTGTTGATTAATCTCATACTTCAGGCCAGTTGTTAGTGAATAATTAATATTATCCAGGAAAAAGTATTTTCTTTGGCATGTATCAGAGGAGATGGGCATGGAGCATATCCACTTGAAGGTATCATAGATTATTAATACATAGAAGATACATTTTATTTAATGCTTGGAAAAATGTGATGCATAGAATTTCTAGTTCATTGATATTTGCTTGCAATGTGTTAATGTGTTTTTCAGGTTTTAAATTGAAACATGGCAGCTTTTTCAAAAAACATGTGTGATAAGGTCAGAAACACTGGGAAAAGCTTCTGTCATTGCAATATTTTTGATATTTTCTTCAGACAGAGAGTTTCAAATCTTTGGGTAGTTTTTTACCTCCTGAGGATCACAAAAGGTTTGATTCATGTAAGCTAGTAAGGAATCAAAAGCACCTTGGAGAAAAAGATTTATGTAAGAGCAAAGCAGCAATAATGGTAATTTATTGCAGGCAGATTCTTTTTGAATGCAACAGTAACAGAGGGAGGGAAAAGGCCACATCAAGATTTTGGTTCACTCACAAAACAGTCATGAATACCTACAGTCCCCAGATGTTCCATTTACAACTAGTTCTTCTCTTGTCTTTCTAAAGCAGAGAAAATCTATTAACTCTTTTGTTAATATTAAGATACTTAGAAGCTATTATTTAGCCTTACAAAATTTATTACAGCTTAACCATGCCACATGTTCACAAACAGACACATAACAAAGTCAACACTAAACTTTCAAAAAAATATAAACCAGGTCTTACCATGAAAATAGGCTGAGTAAAATGAAATATTTTATTAAAAAAACAAAGCAAAACCAAAACAACCTCCCCCCCAATAATACCAACTCTCCCTCCCTCCCTCCCCCAAACCTATGGTTTTGAGCTGTTTTAAGAATTTTCAAAAAAATTTTTTATTTTATGCAAGCCTATTCCACTCCCACTCCCTGAAATCCAAGGTTGTTATGGAAGCATTTTTTTCAGGAATTTGCATTCTAAAAAAAAAGGAATTATTTTGAATTTTCATAGCAAAACTGTAGGATTTTTTGAACATTACAGAGTCCATTTTGAAGTTAGGGATGAAGAAACCGTTTTATATGTCCTTCCCTTGAAAACCAGGCTCTCAACAAAATGGCAATTCTCACATGAAAGTTTACATTCCTTGAAAATTGTACTGATTTGTTAAAAAAAACAAGAAGCAAAAATGAGACCTATTTAAACAAGTATCTGCCAAAGACTGGTATTTCACCTGAATGTTTTTGGTTTTTTTTTCTCAGCAACATTTCCCACAAGGAATATTAACATTTAACTGTCTTTTATGGGAACTAATCAGTGCAAAAAACTTTTGATTCTAAATGTGGCAGCTTTCTAAAAATGAAGCTTTCATGTGGCTGAGGCATGAACTATTATTAGGGATGAAACGTGCTCTGTGGTTCAGAGGCAGCCTCGTATCAGCTTCCTCCAGGTCTCCCTGCTGTGGGTGCCCAGAGCCTGCTCAGCAGGGGCAGGCTGGGAAACACCAATTTTGCTTGTTGCTGTTGCTGTGCTGCGGGAAAAGATGCACTAAAGAGTAGAGACAGCCAGCCCAGACCAGGGACCAGCACAGATCAGAGAAAAGTCCACAGAGTAGAAATCCGGTCTGCTATTTATTACTATTTATGTACACTCACATGAAAGAGTTCAATCCTTCAAAGAGAAGAGAGCAGAGAGAGAGATGAAATATGGTACTGGTGTTGCTAATGATACAAGACTGTTCAGGCAGTAGTTGTTAGGGTGCAGAGATACTACCTTATCCCTTCTCTCATCATTCTTACAAGGGGCAGTATTTATGCTAACTTGCTTTGGACAGATTAATGTTTTTCTTTTTAATTAGGTAAATGCAAACAAAAAATCACTCTGTGTTATATCCACCTAGCAATGGAAAGTCAGCAATGAACTGCAGCAAAACTTTAGTCTCCAAAAGGTCATTTATATTTCCAGATGCTAGACTAAAATAGTAAATATGTGAATTAAGAGACAAAGCTGGAGTCTAAGCATTCATATACACAGAACTGGGATGCTGAGACTTGGCAAGCCTAGGTTTTACTGAATACATTCAAGGTGCCTGTTCCATTTGTATGCAACTGGAAGGACCTGTGGGACCTTCACTGGCACTAATTACATGACAAAATATAAGATCAAAGACATGAATCATTGCCAAAGTTGTCAAATGCTTCAGGATTGACCTTTCTGATCCTAAATTGAATGGGAGCATTAATAAGGTATGAGTTCAGTAAATGCAGCGCAAGGACTCAGTTTGAAAACAGCAGTATAGCATACAATATTTCTGCAGTAAGTGTGTATAGCAAAATATATTGGAGAGTACACAGAGCTGTCTTGGCAGTTTTGAAAATGTAAGAGTTATGTCTATGCTGCTTTGATTTCATTTACTGTATTCCTATGCAGATAAAATGGCATAACTCTATTCATTATTAAAGAGCTGGAGAAGCTTTTATTACTATCTCATTTAGAACTCAGAGATAAAATTTCAAAGTCCTATTTCAAGCAAATGTGGTGTATTTTAGACTGATCAAAACCTCCAAGATGCTTCACAAGATTAACTTGTACAGTATAAAAGCTGCACTGATAGCACAGTACAGAACTCGCTTTTTTTGAATGCTACCATTTCTTGACTGGAAAGTGATCAAATAGCATCTTCCACTCATTGACTAGAACAAAAAAGTGAAAGCACTAGAGGCTGTTGAAACTGCCAAAACTTCCCAAAAACCTGTATATATGAAATATTATAAATAGTGGGATGTATTAAATACCAGTTGAGATAGCTAACACTATCGTATATCTCAGTTCATTAAAAAAGGCCATAGGCAATTAAGGTCTCTCTTTGGTTGCTTATCAAAATCCTGATATCCCTAATTGCCGTGCCTGATTCAGCTTTAACCAAGAGATAAAATCTTGGTCATTGATCACATCTACCTGAACAGCATGAATTTCAGGAACAGTAAATGTAAAAGCAACAGAAACAGTCACCTTATTCTTTCAATTGGTGAGATTAGCTTTGCCAAGAGCCCAGTCTCTCCTTCTGGAAGACAAAAGTGAGTGGTTGAGTGAGGGGAGTCCTTGATGAACAGGAAAAAAAGGGATGCTAAAATGGGTGAAATGGGAGCAAGTACAGGGCAGCAGAGAAAAGTGAAGCTGCATTCCAAATCTGTTGAGTCCAAGTTAAATTGCCTGGAGATAGAGATCTCATGAAATGCATCCTTGGCTGCACCACTATTTGGCTTCTTGTTAGAAACTAGCATTGCCAAGAGACATTAAGCAGTGATATTTGAAAACACTTTGCAGGTGCCAGGCTGTACTTTCCTCTGTGTTAATGAGAATTTGATCATCTACTGTAGATATAACATACAGAGGAGGAGGAGCAGAGTCTGTGAAACAGCCATTTTTGTACCAAGGTGGATCACTGGCAGAATAACAATAGGATGTCTCGGCATCTTAATAAAATAAAATAAAATAAAATAAAATAAAATAAAATAAAATAAAATAAAATCGCTGAACATTGTGCCAGTCATTAAAAACTGGTACTTGTACAATCTTATTGAGACATCTGGTCACTTTACCTTGGCCATTGATGAGAAAATAAAGACAGATTCAGGCCTGGAATGTGGACAAATCCAAGATCAATTATTTCTACTGTTTAGCTGTTTCCTTATCAGAGAGCTATCTGGTTGATAGATGATCTAAATGTATGCAGTAGAAGTCATAGCTATGTGAATTCATTTATCTCTTAGAATGCTTTTCTTCATTCATTTTTTTTACCATTATGCATGGGAGAAAAACAATGCTCAGTTCATTTCCCAAACCAAAAGGACTCTGTCTTTTCCTTGAGTTATTCCACCTCCTTTCCTTTCCTCATGCTTGTTTTTACCCTTCCATTGCCTACAGCACACACACAAACCCTTTATGTTTGTGAGCTGCACATTAACCCAAAAGGTTAATGAGCATCGGGCTCAGGTGCAGTCCATACCCTTGCAGCATTACTAATGCTGTGGTCATGGGTTTGGAATGGCATTCTGGAAAATTAGTTCTTTTGTGATCTCTGCACTGAGAGCGACTCTGCTGTTTTCTCTGCTCCCTAAGAGCATTTTTATGCTGAGCTTTCCGTCTCCATGAGAAAAGGTTTTTGCCCATTCCATTATCCACTCCCTGCAAGCACAACAGAATTATTTGTGAGATCAACACCAACTACAATACGGTGAATATGTCACTGCCCACAAACTTTCTTAAATATTCCTGTGCATATAAGTTCAGCAGAAGGGCTGATGGCAAAGTGGTAGGTAAAAGTTTTGAATAGGAAAATGTCTATCAGAACTCCACTGAGTTGTAGCCTTAGATGAAAAAAACCCTTGGATATATAACAGTAATTCAATCATCTTCCTACTGAGACTGGTTATCAAAGTAGACCTCAAGAATATTTAGATATATCTCTATTAAAAAGTTGCTGAATACTTAACCATTATATCCCAAAGAAAATCTGAGAAATGCTCCTTATGGAAAGAAGAACATCCATCTTCCTCTTTAAGTATGTCTGCAGCTCAGATGTAAGGGATCAGGGATCACCAGGTGAGTCTGGTGAGGTGAAGAAGTCAAACCTGTTCTGGATTGACTGACTACATGTCCAAGTGTGGACATGGCTACAAGGCTCACTGTGTGGCTCTAAGCTGAGGCCTCCCCTCAGCTCCCTTGTCATCCCCCAACAAGCCAGGTCTGCAGCCAATTGAACTCTACTGGTGGAGAATGTGTTCAGACCCTGGGCATGAGGTTTGGGAAAACAGTGAGTTTTATTTAAGTACTGGTGATGATGACCATCTTCTGTATTGTGCTTAATGAAGTCCCAAATTTATAACTGACTAACATCAATTCATTAATAAAACAATTCAATACAAGTGAATATGTCTTTACAATAAAGTATTTGTCTAGATGATCTTGAACAATCTTAGATGGAATTTATCACAAGGAAGCATGATAGGGAATCTGAAGTGGGAGTGTTGTATATTGGTCCTTCTGGGCAGGAACAACTCCACAAGAGTGAGTGCTAAGAACTATGAGAAAAGTGATCAAAAAAGAGTCTTGACTGTAATGCATAGAGTTCAGATAAGGTGAAGAAAATTTGAGGCATCTATATCCACACAACACATATTTTTATTTTCTGTTGAAGCCTGGAGGTAAATGCATATTTAACACATGGTTATCATACCTAGACAGTGGTTATATCTTCCTGTGGGGTCAGTGGTGTTTCTGAAATTCAGGACCGCACCCTAATTTAAATTAGATGCTCATTTTGTGAGAGGGAGAATCACACCCACTCAGGAAACAAAAGGTTACATGCCACAGTAGGACCAGGGTCATAGAGATTTGGGAAGCAGCAGCTTTCCAGGACAGCTATGTGCACGGTGACTGATGCATCCAAATACACAAAACTCTGGAAAAGATGGATACAGTGGCTTATTTGAAAAATACATTTAGTGCTTTAGAAACACATAAGGGATAAAAAGCTGTAATTTATGTAACTACACTGCCTGAAGCTTAGCATTATGACAGCAGCTGTGGCCTTGGTACCTCAGGACCTTCTGACAGAGTAAGAAAGGAGTAATTCCCACAGTTCCTGTGGGCAAAATACTTCTTGACTTCTGCTCACAGGAACAGAATTTGGCCTTAAGCGTAATCTCCTGGAGGTGCTTCAGAAAATAAATGCGTATGAGCTTCCTCTGAGCGACTTGTCTGCAAATGTGTCAGTTGCTCAGCTTTAAAGCTTTGGTGGATGTGGAGATCTATAAGTACTTCAAAACATCAGAGAGAAAGAGATTAGAAATAAACAAAAGTAAATGTTGACTAGTACTGTGCAGCAGTACAAGTGTACTGTGTACTGATAGGAGCTCCTTTGTTGGAGAAATAAGGCAGTCTGCTGTCTTGCACAGCATGGTGAACATCATCTAGCAGGAGACATGAACATGGTGTCTATGAATCTGTGGAGGCTCACAGTCAAGAAAATGAGACATGAAAAATAAGTAGTTGAAGAAGCTTTAACAAGAAGTTTTATTATATTAATATTTTTAACATTCAGTTTCCTTAAAATAAAAATGTAAGCAATGTACGACATGTATAATCATAAAGTACCACCAAAACTATATAAAAATGCATGCCTTAGTTGTAAAGCTACCAGTTTCTATGGTCGATCAGAATATATAGCAATAATAATATATTTTAAATGACATTGTTTCAGTCCTTGTCTCAACATGAAATCTGTAAAGGGCTTTGTAAATTGACTTGAAAATTGACAAGTCTCATCTTGCTTAACAGAGGGGAGACAGAGTCTTCCAATATACGGCCCTTTTCCACAAACACCCTAAATGTTACTCAGTCCTTACCTGGAGCAGGTACTGCATTAAGTGATACTGCAATCTTGCAGTCCAAAAATCAATCCATACCATCTGACTATTTGTTGTCCTTACTAGAATCCAGGGATCTTTCTCAAAGTAACATGTTTCAACTGACGTCTTTTCCCACTGATCCTAGCAGTCCTGTCTAAAAAAAGTCAGAATCTTCTGATCCAAGATCTGACGACATCTAGCTTAGTATACTCACACAAAGCTCTACCACTTTGCCAAGGGATGGCTTACCAGTTCATGTCTGTTTAGAACCCTGTAGTCTCCTGCCTTCTGCTTATGTGCTGTTTGGCACATTATCCAAGTTTGGAAAACATGAGATAGATGGTATCCAAACTTAACTAAGAACTTTCTATAGTATCCAAACCTCACTGCTTTTTCTGCTCTTCCACACTAAATCAAGCTTAATCATAAATGTTTATTTGTTTATTATGCATTTATTTGGTTAATTGTTTATTTGTTTTGCCTACCCTTTTTGTGTAAATATTTAGGATTTTTCTCTGTTTAGTCTCCATGTATTGCTCAGTCCCCTTGGCTTCTTAGACTCCAATGCTGAGGGTAAATTTCTTAATACATGACCTATTTCACCGAACTGAATCTATGCCGAATAAAGAGCTCCTCTTGTAAAGGACATAGTAGCAACGAACTGTAAGTCACAGCTAGACAAGGTAGCTTTTCTAAAATAAACTAACCCTTAAGTACAATTACAGATAAAGATGCAAAGCTATTGAATCAGAATGTCATCTCAACAAAGTCTTTGTCAGTTAGAGCACAGAAGTGACCATCTTTCTTTCTGAAATCTTTAAAGCATTTGTCAGTGTCTCTCTGTACTATTTCTTTCCTTGCCCTTTCCTCAAACAAGCATAATTTCTTTTATGTCTGCAGAAAAGTAAGAAAGAATCATTGTTAAATGTTAATATCTGGTGAAGGATATTCCACTATCCTTTCCAGTGAATATCCTCTCTTAGGAACAAAGCCTTTTCCGGCTCTGAAGGGTCATTATTACTGTACTCCAAACAATAAAATGCCCCTAACTTCTTGCCTCTCTGGGGACTAATGTGTTCTTCCTCTGAGAACACCACACTTACAAGTGAAGGGACTGAAGTCTGAGCAGTGAACATGAAAATACCACAAAAAATTCATTCATTCGCCAAAGAGCAATCCAGACTTCAAATCAAACTGACATGAAAAGTGATTCAAAATCTCTAGATATTTTCCACTTTAGGTAATTGGTGAGAAGAGGGTGTGAAGAATGATTAGACCTTGACCTGTTTTCCTTTGTACTTTTCTGCTTGATGACCTAAGCCAACCCCAGTATTGATCCCAAAGAAAATAACACTATGTCTGAAATGGACTTGAGAAAGTGAAATAAGGCAATATAATTACTAACAGTCTGTGTGGGTTTACACAAAACAAATACTGTCAACCTAACTTAATATTTTTTATGACAATATGGATTTTGTTGGTAAAGGTATTTTTATTGATGTAACACTTACATTTCTGCAAGGGATTAGATAAAGAAACAGGACATTTCAAAACCAAACTGGAATACTTTAAATGGTCTTAACCCTGACATGCTGATCATCAAAGTAGCAAACCAGCAAAACACACAATATATTGATTATGGTAAGACATAAAGTCAACAAGAGCAACAATTATATGCCAATAGCAAATTCCCTTTCCTGGGAAGTGGTGGCAAGAGGTTTAGCAGTTGAATCTTTAGGCTGGACAGCCTAACAGACAGATATCTTTGTTTTCAGCTTCACATATCAATCAGCATTTCTGCTGAAATGATTAATAAGAAGCATAGAAGAAACTGGGAAGAGTTCATGAGATTTTTTACCTTAAACAAAAATTGAGTAGCATTGGCCTATGTATTAACTACCTCTCCAGCATATGATCTGGACTAGTCCTATTTAGCATGTTATATACATATTTCTGCAGTTCAGTAAAACATTTCATTGCACGTACCCTTTTTCACACATATTCTACCACCTACACACTGAAACTGAAGATTAACCTCCAAATCTTACTGAAATACAAAATTAACTCCTAACATAGTTTCCATTTCTCTACTGCTCCTCTGGGTATGTAGGTAATATAGTAGGTTTTAGAGTGCCATCAGAAAAAAGAAGTCCTGAAAAAAGTCCTTGCTCAAGAATAATTCATTTCATATCTTAAATTGCTAATTTCAAAGCACAGAAGGATCTGTTGTACTTTCATGTTTAGAGTCTATGCTCAAACTATACAGCCAAGAAGTTGCTCATGTCCAGCACCAGTATTCACTGTATTTTCAGTATTTCACAAAATTCGGCATCCTATTTCACACTATAAGTTCATGTAATATTTTCTCATGCAACAGTTCAGCTGTGCAAGCTAGAAGTAAAGAAAGAAATACAAGAAACATATTGCACTGAATATTTGCAGTGCAGAGCTAGATAATACTTTGATTTATATTTCCAGAAGCATATTCACATCAGAATTAATCTATTTGACTAGCTTTTTGGGTAGCACAGTGTTGAATATGTTCAATAATAATCGAGAATATTCTTCCCCACTCTGATGATATACCTAAATAATTTGACATTATATAGCTACAGGCAGGTGCTTCCTTACCACAGGAAAAAAAAATACTCTTAAACACAGCAGGAAAGATGTGATTTAGTGGTGCTCATATGCAAATTCAAACACATGTTTAAATCTTCGTAGAGCTGAGGCCTAGGGTGGTGTTTTGGGTTTATTTCAGAGATGAGCTGACAGTCATCTTGTTGGAGAGACATGGGATAATGGAAATGCATCATGCCATCTGTTGGCAAACCGCAGTGCTGCAGCCGGAAGCTGTGCAAAACCACCTGGAGCTGTTACCACCACCAAGCAAATTAGAAAAAATCATAGGGAGTCCGCAAAAACAAACACACATATAAGAGAGCAATTGGCAGAAAATCTAAATTTGGTTTTCTCTTTATTTGCTCACATCTGCTAACTGAACGCATTGCAATTTGATTACACAGCCAAATTACCATTTCCTCATGCAGCCGCTGTTGCAAGATTAGTTTCTTCAAAGTGAGAGTATCCTGCATCTCTGCAGATACACTGGGATAGAGTGAATGAGCATAAACATATATTTTTATGTAGCTTCTTATGATCTTGCAGAAAAGACATTTTTAAAACTTAAAAAATTGCTATTTATAGATGTAGACATTAAAAATAGCTTACTTTAATAGAAATGAATGTAACAATTCCTGTCATTATATCTGAGGAAAAATGCTGATAAGGAATAAATTCATAAATGAAGCCTGTTTCTGACGACGCTATAAGAAATTGTACAAAAAGGATTCTATGTTTTTAAGAGCTGAAGAAAAATAAAAAATAAGAAAAATGTCATAGATAATTCATTTCACATCATGTTTGTTCATTCATTTTGTGGGATTGAGACTCAAGTTATGCCATCTAATTTATGGGTAGCTGAATCATTGACTCATAAAAAAGCAGTGAATCTCTTTATAGATGGCCACTTGTACTTTTGATTTCTTCCCAGGCATTTTGGCTCCCCTTAGACCTGCAATCTTGAATTGCCTAGACAGCTCTGTCTAATGTCTGTGAGGGTTCTTAAAGTAAGCTTTCCTGTGAGCTCACAAAGCATCTCAGTCTTGCATGTGGTCTCTGAGACTGTCACAAAAAACAGTTGATGCTTCAAAGTGTGACTTGAAAATTCAGTCGGTAAAGTCACGGTCCTTTTGCACAGTAGTAAAAGATCGCCAGGCACTTTCTCAGCAAAAAAAGAAGCCCTGCTTCTTTCCCACTTGAGCTTTCCCAAGAATGTCCTGCATATGCCATCACAGATCATGAAGGCCACTCTTCCTTAACCCACCAGCTAAATATGTACACCTTCATCCAACTTTCAGGCACATCACAATTTCCCCTGCTTTTGGAAAGATGGACTTGTGGGAGCTGTCAGTGGCAGTAGATGGCAATGGATATCCAGTGTGCTTTCACTACCAGATGGAGTTTGCTGACTTTGCCATCCCATGTTGGGGAAACCTCAGAATAGGGAGTAGAGAGGCCGCAGAAAGTCTCTGTCTTCCTGGAGTTGAGGGTTTGGGCTCACCAGCTGCTCTCATCAGTGTTGAGCTGTCAGTAAACTCCACATAACACATGCAGCTGTGTCTGTACTTAGACATCACATATTTCTGCTCTCATTTCCTGAGTAAATATCTAAATTGTTAAGCTGTAATATGGGAGGAGCACAACATCCACTCCTTCCCCCTATAATTCTGAAGATAGAAATTATCTCTATTCACTGAAAAAATAATGAGACAATCACTGACTTTTACTAGGGAATCTGAAGTTGTGGATGCAAATGGGTGGAGGTGATTCTTCAAATCCCTAGAACCCTGCCCTAGTTCAGCATGACATCTTATTCTTGTCAACATCTTCCTAGTGCGTAAGTTCGTTTGCACCACTTTTGAGCCCTGCACCATTTTCATCCTATGTAGAGCAACTGACTTTGCTCATGCCCAGTACAAAGAGTCTCAGTGTACAGAACACAGAACATGATTCCACTGGTGGGATCAGAAATCTAACATTTTTCTAAATATTTTACTGGCCTCAAAGTCCCTAGGATCATCTACATTTTCTTGCTCCAGTTATGTTAAGAGAACTTCATGTTTCAGGACACTTAAGTGCTGAGATAGAGCACACGTTCCTGACATAATCTTCCCTCTGGGTTTGTGCTTTCCTTCTGTGCAAATGAGAATGGGATGAGATGAGGAAATGCTGCTGCTTTCGTAGACATTTATTGGTATAGATTTGGGGTGGAGCCAGTGTTTATATCTGGAGCCAGGAAATTGAAAGTACTCTTGAGGTATATAATATATTTGTAGTCAGAAATATCCTCTCTGAATGAGAAAAAAGGATCCCCTAAGATGACTAATGAAAAGTATATAAAACATATAGTCTCTTAATCTCTTCCTGTGCCATAAGAATGAGTAAACAAATCTTTTTATCTCAAAGGGAGGAAAAATCTTTATAGACAAGAAAATGCAGCCAAGGTGTACATAGTGTTAGGTGTGCTCCTCCTTGCAGCTTTACTGCTGAGCTGTTCTGCTGTTTCTAGCAAGAATATTTTCTCCTTTTCAACATGGAGACAAAAGAAGTCCCAGATACTTACAGCTAATTTTCTTATACATTTGCCTCTGTTTTGAAATACTCTGTCTTTATATTTCAGCAGCAGGCTGAAAATCCTTGGGTCTTATGAGATAGTAGAAGACACGACAGCACTAATAACAACAATTCCAGTAACTAAACAATGCAGTTAATACAAATACTTCAGTAATATCCCTCCAGTAGATTGAATTTGGCTGCCTGCTTGATGTCCACCAAGCTTCTCTTTCACTTCACTACACCTCCTCACTACACCTCCTCAACAGCACAAAGAGACAAATAAGATGAAAAGCTTGTTGGTCTAGATAAAGACTAGAATATTACTTGGCAGTTATCACTGTCTCAGATTGAGGGAGATTAATTTAAATTATTGACAATTAAAAGTAGAGTAGAATGCCAAGCAACAAAGTCAAAATTAAAATCTCACCTTCCTACTACCCTCCCTTCTTCCCATATTCCATGTCACTGCTTCCTTCCTAACTCCTCTACCTCCTCTCATCTGAGCAGAGCAAGGGAATGGGATATGTGGTCAGTCCATAATATTCCCTCTTCCTTCTCTCACTTGCAACTTGCTTCAACATGAATCCTTCCCAGGGTCTGCAGTCTTCCCCATCCTGCTTCAGTGTGGGTCCTTTCCACTGGGTACAATCTGTCAAGGACAGACCGTGCTATTGAAGGTCCTCCCACTGGATTTATTCCTTCATGAACTGTTCAAAAATGGACCTGCTCCCTGGTTGCAGTCTTTGGGAACTTTTCCAATGTGGGTTCTCTCCATGGATTACAGTCCTTCAGGACTATACTGCTCTAGTATGGATTACCGGCTGCAGATCAGGAAAGTTTCTTCTATATGGGATTCTCTCTGCAGGCTGCAGCTCCTGCCAGGAGCCTGTTCCAGTGTGGGGTCTCCACAGCCTGTATCTTCCTTCAGTATATATCCACTTGCTGTGGCACAGAGTCCTCTATGGGCTGAACTGTGGTCATATATTCCAATGGGGACCTCATGAGCTGCAAGGGGACAGCCTGTGTATCCATGGTCTTCACCACAGACTGCAGGGGAATCTCTGCTCCTGCACTTGTAGCACCTCCTCCTCGCTCCCTCACTTGATGTCCGCAGAGTGGTTTCTATGGCATTTTTCTTACTCTTCTCTCATAGTACCTGCTCAGAATTTTGGCCTTTCTTAAATATGATTCCCCACATGTTGCCACCATGTTGTCTCGGAGGCTCACCTGTGTCCTGTGGTGGCTCTGTTAGAGTGACTGGAACCTGCTGTTTTTATCACAGGACAATCCCAATCTCCTGCCCCAGAAGCCCTCCTCTATCTCTCTGTACCCTCCATCTGGACATTTCCACCCAATATCCACTCAACGATCTGGCCTTCCTGTGTTTGCACAGAAAATGAGGAAGGAATATCAGCAGTTTATTCACACAAATTCTGTATTCCTGAAGTCAGTTTGAAAACTAGCATGTAGAAATAGCAGGCTGGGATGAAAATTTGGCATTTGCAAGTTATTGCTTGCACTTAACAGGACTGGGATCAGTTTGAGTTATTTATCACTCCTTTACTGCAGAGTGTACAAGGCCACTGTAACACATACGGTAGAATTTGTTGCAATTCAAAAAGACTAATATTTTCTTCTCTTGATATATCTGTCTTAGTGTCAACTCTGCTTATCAACTAAAATGGCAGCAGACAGATAGGTGGGTGTTGCTTTGGGTTTGAAACACTGTGAGGCTGGATTTGTCAAAGGGATGTGCTATAATCTGTGCTTTCCTCAGCTAACTTCTTGCCTAACTATACACAGTCATATATTCAGTTAAGTAGGGCATGTTTTCAGACTGTGTTATCTAAGACATCACCTGTCACTTTCCTGGATATTTAATGTTTCAAAAGGTTATATGTATAGGTGAAATGTATGTATGCTCACAAGGCTTTATGCATGCACGTCTTGTACCCTACAAGCTATCATCACCATAAACTGTACAGCTTCAAGGTGTGCAACTACATCCTACAAAGGAAAATATGATGTTATACATAGTATTTATGTTTTGCATTACCTTAAGCAGAATATTCTTTTACTCTGCTGGAAAAAACAAGAGCTGTGTGAAGCTCACAGTGATTAAATTATTGTCAGTCTATCATGAACAGGAAGAGTTTAGAGATTAGACTAGTACCTGGTTGAAAGGTGAATATGATGTATGTTTCTACCTAGTTTTGAATGTATAGTTTAGAACTGCACAAAGAGGAAACAAAATTAATGGCTTACTTTAGCATAATATTTTTTAAAAAGAAAAAAAGTTTTCTACAATGCCTGCCAACAGAATAGTGCTTCAACATTTTGTATTTTGAACATTTTAAATTCCCTTTCATAGTGCATTGTTTGCACTGGGGTCAAGATCCTGCACATTCTTGTACTCCTCAGTCCCTCTTTTTTACTGATATACCTCTTTACAGCTGCAGTACTCAGTGAGACATATCCCTTTCAAATTTACTGTCATTTATGGTAATATAAATATTACCGAAGAAATAATGATTGTACCTTGTTCACAGAGTTAATTGTAACAGTATAACTATGCCTACCTGTTTTTCTGACTAGGTTTAATAAAGAAGACTCGCATACACTTCTCTCTGGAGAATTTAACCTCTTCTAAACATGAGAGGTCATTGATCAGGGAGGGGGAAGTACTTAATCAACATGCTAGATGAAATGCCTTTGTATTCCTCCTTCATAACTTACTCCCTCATATTACATAAGTCCATAAATAAATGATAACCCCCCCTCAGATTTCTCCCTGAGTCTTTCTCTCTTATCATTTGTATATTCTGCCATTATCATAAAGTGATAAATGACTGCTGCAGCATGGAATTTATATTGTCATTTTAGTTGCTTGAAAGTGAGCTTCCATATAATACCTTCGTAAAGACTATCAGTGTAAGAAACAAACACTGTTTAGCTGCTCAGGGGAAAGCTGAAGTCCCTGGTCAGGTTTCAATTATACCTAGCATTTTAAAAAGACAAGATCACACCTAAAACCGAGGGGGAGGAAGACCACGAAACCTGCAGAAACATGCCCTGTTGGCAAACCCCTGGCTTGCACTGTGGAGACAGCTGCTCTCCAGCCCTCCTGGCAGAATTGTCCTGGGAAGTGCTTCTGTACAGATGGGAAGGAGGGAGCAAAAAAACCCAAAACACTAAAAAATCAGCACACCAACACACAAGAAAGCTGCTTTCATGTTAAAAGTGAGATGTATAAATGCAATAAACTGCATTATGGAAGGGTCTGCATTTTTATTGAAGATAAATTACACAAATGACAAAAAAATTTCACTATTTTATTTTTAGTTCCCTATTTTAACATGATAGTTCTCAAATTAAACTTCACATATGCAACTCTCCTACCCCATATTTAAACTGTGAAAAAAATTTAAGTAGTGCACACTAAATGTTAAAGCATAAATGTCCAAATCATAAATGTGTATCATTAAAATACATAGTCCTATTGTTATTCTTGTGGGAGAGTTGATATCTGTTCAATATATATACACTACACAGAGATGGAGGTATGCTTTCTCTGCTCCTTTCTTGATAGAATCAGATAGTATTCCCTACCTTCATTCTCATCTCTATACCCAGCTTCCCATATAATAAATTTGTAGCGAGCTTTCCTCATGTTTGGCAGCAGCAGCTTGAGGATGGTTGCACAATAAACCAGCTACCATGACTTACGTGGGCCTGTAATTAGACTTCAATAGAGAGGACATTGCTAGCTTGGTAAGAATCAATCCTAACAGTGTAGAGCCAAAAAACCAACATTTCATGTTTAGTTTTACCAAGTTCTTCCCCTCTGTAGGTAACCTTTCTTAACATCTACCTCACTAAAGGCTGGATTAAGTATCCTAGCACTGTATTGTATTACCTTATTGCTACACATTCAAAGGTTTTCCAGATCAAAATTTTATTTATTATTTTGCTCCCAGTGCAGCATATCTAAGAGCAAATGTAGAAAACAAGAAGCAAGCTTATTTCCCTTAGCTAATCCTCAGTCTTTCACTAAAGATTTTCTTCCATTCTTTCAACATATTTATCACAGTCAGTGCATTGGAGCAAGTTCTGCTGAAACTTGTTTCTATAGCTAACCTCATTTTTCTGCAGGGGTAGCAGCTGATACTTTTTTGAAGGTCCACACACGTCTCCCTTTATTTTTTTGGGCAGTGAGGAATGTCCTTTCCTCTGTGTGAATGCTTTGCCATGTATCCCCTAACACTTTTTGACAATGTGACATGGATGGCACAGGGCAGATAAATCTGTCCAAGGTCCTTCCCAGAGGGGCCTGACATCAAAGAGCAGGAAGGGCCTGTGGGGTGTGTAGGTTGCTGTGTTACAGCCACCCTAGGGTCAGTCATGTGGATGCATGGAGCACACAGCAAGGAGCATTTGGTACACTTCACTGTCCTCTGGCCCATGTTTCAGTGACCAGTACAAAAATAGTGCCAGTCCCTGTGTGTCAGTATGTATCCCTGTGAAACTTCTAGCTAACATCTTGTCTGCCTGGTTTGACATACTTTAATCTTTACCAGTGTCTTGGTTATTTGATAACTATGTATAGTTCCACATAAGAGTATTTCATGTAAAACTACATCTATACAAGCACACACCGAGTCACAGCTGGTTGGTGGGACTTAGTTGAAGTTTTTCTGTACCTCTTTCAAAGATGTACAGGGATGGTTCACAAAAGGACAGAAAAACAGCAAAAAAAGAAAAGCAGGAGGCAGTCACCTGGTCAATCACAGCCCATAAGACTTCACCTTTCAGAGAAAAACATTGAAGAAAATTTTGCGAAGGGAAGCTCACAGAATTTCATGTCCCCTTTGGCTCATTCCCTATGAATATCTATGCAGGAGATAACATTTGGCACTTAAAAACTAAGTAAATGGGAAGAGCTTAAGTGATTGCTTTTCTCTATGAGCTAATGTCAGGCTGTTCTTATTAACAACGTAAAATGGGTTCCGTGATATGAATTTACAAACTGTAATCAAGTGCATTGATCTCTGCAGCTACCCAGAGGTAAAACAAGTGGAAAAAACTCTTTATTCCAAGTAGAATTTAGCAAATGATATGTCTCAATGGCTCATAGTTGGACCCAGAGACCATCTGGTAACAGATATATTTTTTGTCATTCTATCCATATCTGGAATTGTCCTAAGAAAGCATATTTTGGGCTACCTTAACGATTCCTGAATGTCAAAAAATAGGATAAATATAAAATTTAGAAGTATTTCAGCTCTTTTGAATTTAAAAAAAAGGTGAACAGGGTCCTGGAATTACTGCTCTGTAAACATATGAATGGGAAATCTTACTGTTTTTCAGTGAACGCTGTTTCTGGTAAACAGACACAGCTGCTTGGATACGTGCCTTGCCTTTCCTGTTCTGCTTTCCCCCTCGATGCAAAACATTATTAAATTCAATAAAGTCTTACCAATGTAGTGTTTTTCTCTTTGTTGGAAGGTTGCAATGTTGCTTGAAAATGGTTGCAAACTGTAATATTTAGAATTTTCAGGTAATTGAGAATATTTTATTTCTTACATTTGGAACATATTAGCTAGAACTCATCTGTTTCAATGGGTTTTTTTAATTTATGGAGTTTGGGGTGTTTTGTACCCTATCTTACCTTTTTCCAAATGTTCTGGCTTATTCTGAAGGTTGCTGCTTCAAGCAGCAGATCAGCAATCTTTATTTTGGTACAACAGCAGAAGTTGTTTAGAAAAACACTTTCCGACTTTGTCTCTCTGATGGGCATTCCTGTTTCTTTCTCTATAGCCGTTCCTTCTTTTTAGCATTTTCTATTATAATAATTCTGTAATCATCCCTATGTGTGATGCAGGACTGTGTGCATCTCTCTAAGGTTACATTATCAGAAATATTAATAGATAAACAAATCCCTCATAACCATTTACAACTTTATAACTCTGTATCTCACTGCATGAGGAGCACTCATGTTGTCAATGATTTCAGGGTTCATAGCCCTGGCCTACTGGTCTTGAGCAGTCTATCCACACTAGGATTTATAACCAGCTTTGTAATGGACCTTAAAAATTGTCAGCTAAATGTAACTGTGACTCACTTCATTTCTGTATTTTGGAGACCTGAAAAATTCAGTTATATATACTAGTTTCTGCAATAAAAAAGGATGTGTACATCCATTTCATTCCATCCAGTCTCTAATCCACAGGTATTCTGCTACAAACCTTTCTGTGGATGAAATAGGATATCGTGTAGACATTCTAGAAGGATATCTCTTTCAATATTGCCTCTGTAGCACAGTTTTTAAAACAGTATTTTCTGGGCAATGTGTATATTACCTAGATGCTAAGAAAAATTTAAAACAACAAAAACAACAACAACAAAAACACAACAACAGAACAACAACAAAACCAAACAAAAAACTTAAAACCCAAAACAAAACAAAACAAACCAACCCCCCCCCTCTTCCCCAAAACCAAAACAATAACAAAAAAAAAGTCCAGCCAGAGCTGGACTTGAAATATGAAGATGGTTACTGATTCTCTGTCCAAAGGGAATCTGGTGAGGTAATTTTAAAATGCAATCCAGTATATTTTAATAGTCCCTTTATTGCAAATGTGTAATCACACACAAAGCCTAAAAAGTAGAATGTTGTTTTGAAGAACCAAATTGCCATGTTCAATTGTCTGTTTACTAAAAGTACTCTGCAGTATTTTTTCCCCTTTTTGTTTATGGCTCAATTAATTTTTGGATGATAAAACTGTTTGGACTTGTGAGATTTAACATCACCAGTTTTCCACAGCATGTGTGGAAATATGTGTTGGAAAGAACACATACGTAGGTTTTCTTGGATGAATACACGCCTAATTACTTAAAAAACAGACGGTAAAGGTATTGTAGCTCTCAATCTTCAATATCAGCACAGACATGCATTATTAGATTTGGTAAGACAGTTTTGCAAAAATTACTACACCATACTAGCAGTTTCTCTCCTATCTGGCAATGGTCTTGAGCATGATTTTTAAAGGCTAGGTAAATTAAAATACATTTATATGTATTCGTGCAATAGATAGAAAGTTAAAAGGCATTGGGGAGATGAAAAATTCCATTTTATCTCAATAGATTGTTATTAACTATTCATTGGAGTTCAGTTTTACTGATTATCAATCACAGTTCAACAACATATTTTATGATTAATAAGAATTTTAACAGCCAGGAAGCTAATGCCTTCTTTTGAGTCACTATAATTTACCATAATAGAAATACTGTAAACACAGACACCCTTAGAACATGCCCATCTTAACATTCAGAGCTTCACATTGAAATGTACCTTAGGGGATGGGGAAGAGTATAACAGCATCTGAATGTCCTGAAAAGCAGAGGTTTGTGGTTGTGACTTGAGCATTCTGAATAATATCTCTAAATATGTTGCTCATAGCTCTTGTGCAGTGGCTTTGTCAGACCAAAGCATTTCAGTGGTGGCTCCTTCTTGAGCACTGTGCCACTGTGGCTGCCTCCTGCTGCTTCAGCCCTGCACACCTGCAGCCATTCCCCTCCACTCTGCTAGAACAAGAATGGACTTGGCAAACTTGCTGACCATTTGGCACCTTCCTTTGGACAGCTCTGAGTGTGAGAACCCCTTTGCTCTAATTTGCAAAGGGCCCGACTTTGTCCTTGTGCCTTGATTTTTCATATAATTGAAATAAGGCAGGAGAGGTGAAGCATCATGCTAAAAATTCTCCAAAAGCTAGGAAAAAACCTGCATTTTGTTCTTAGTCCAGTTGAGTTTTTGCAGGGTTTTTTACTCTGTATGAGGAAGACTCATGAGATTGGCTCTGAAATCATATGCATAGGTTATATGAAGATAATTGGGGATAAAAGAATGCTGAAAAGTAATTCATATTCAGTGTTATAGTATGCAGACAGGCAAACAAATATTATCTGGTTCTTGAGAGATACTGCTGCCTCACACAAAAACAATTTAATACAAGATGTCATGCACACTAATAGAAATGGCATCACTGTTTTTTTTTAACAAATTACAGGAGTAATTTAATTTATATGTGTGTCATTACTATGGATTCAAAGTGTAATTTTTTTTCTCTGTAAAGTTTCAGGCAGGTAAGTTCACATGCATCATAAGCGTTAAATACCATTGCACAGAAGAGATGATTGCCTCTAAGCCTGGATTATGCCTTGTGCAGAAGAGTAACAGGCATCTGGCATCTCTACTTGTTCCCCTTTTAGTCTTGAAAACTAAACCAGAACTTCATCAGGTGTTATGACCCTGAGCCCAAAGGACATAAATCAGAAATCTTCCCAGAAACCTCATTTTACACAAACTTCACATTTACCCATCCTTTGAACTTCTTCAAGCTGCCTGGTTGCTTTCAACATAAACATTTTCAGGACCTAGCTCTTTGAACTTTGCAAGCCCAGACAGTCCCAGTTTGCATGTGGCCATGCTGCTGAAGTTGGATTAAAACTTCTCAACAGAACAGAGCATAATCTTTAAGAGTTTCTTATATTAGAAGCATGCTCAGAGCATGCATAAAACGAAGAACAGATTGACTTTCTTACAAATGTAACTGGATGAGGAGGTAATAGTTAGTTTATTTATGCTTTACTATTATAACCATGCAGTTATAACCCCGTCTCAGAAACCTGGATACTGAGGTTTAATATTCTGATCAATTGGACAAGGTTCAAGAACATACCTCCCATTTATGACCAGGCTACCTAGTAGACTGTATGGGAACAGGTCTGAATTGAGCTTGTGGGGAAAGGCTGGGGGAAGAAGAATTGAAAACTGAAATTGATGAAAAGGTACTCTTCACTTCTCCAGCAGGAATAATGCAGGGGACTTAATAGAAGAAAGAGTCTGATGGGATAAGCTAAAAATCATGATGCTCAGCTGACAGCAGGGGATTTAGGTTCTAACATCTGCTCCCAAGATTCATTCTATTCTCTTTAATCTAGGATATCACTAGAAAAAGACTGTCAGTTCTAGGAGCAGGAGTTGGTACATAGGACTTCCCTGCTTTCTGGCAGTTCTTCATTCTTCATGACATTTTACTGGTTTTGATGTGACACATTACAAAACATGTTCCTGTACAGTCAGCTTCATTCCCAAAACATCCTTCTTGATATGAAATAAGGAAAAACCATGCTTTTTATCTTTTATTTTTGTCACATTTGACCAGACATTTTCCTTGATATTTTTCAAATGATTTTGCTTTGTTCACTGATGATTTCTGTCAGTGAGTCCTTGATATCTTGAACTCATGGGGTTCTGGGGAAAACCAAGCGGTGTGCTGCTTGACCTGCATGCTGTTATTTTCTTAAAAAAGCTTTGAGATCATGTTATCTGAAAGTGTTTTCCTTTGGGAAATAAGAAGCTAATTCCTCCCAATAAGTAGTCTGTTTCTGGACTGAACAGAGAGCATCAGTTTTATGAAATTAATTTTCTGAAAAACCATGGAAAATAAATCAATTTTCATCAATCAAACAGAATCAACTTATACAAAAATGTAATACAAGGAATTACAGCACTGCATATGACTTAATTTAACTTCTTTAAAATTTAGACAAATAAACTTCTGTATATTTTAAAAAATATCTGTAAATGCAACAAATTCAGCTCTGGGGATTTGATATTTATTGCCAGTATTGCAACAACATATGTTGAGTCCTTGCTTCTTTGTGATTTGAAATTAACACCGATGTATTAAGCTGGTTTAATGGTAGCATATACTAATGAGAAAACAGTTTGCAATCTGCTTTCTGTTTGCTTTTGAGGGCCAGGTTTTCAGAAATGGCCACTAATGCTGTAATCATATTTGTACATACATTTATTTCATATATAAAATTCACAGCTGTGTTTCCAAACAACCATTTAGAAATGCACATTACTGTGGATGCTTTACATACTAAAGTGTATTTTGAGAATGAGGAATGGCATGGAGAGGGAAAAGAAGTCTTTCTTGGTCCCTATCCATGTTAATACAGGAATGAGTGGGCATTTTTTGAGGCAAAAGGGAAGAAAAATTCATCACACTTAAAAAACACCAACCAGCCAACGACAAAAACAACAAATCAGATCTTCAGGCGATGCATTAACAGGCTGCAGATGTCCAGCTATATACTGCTGTGGATGCTAAGAATTTACATAGGCTCATAAAGAGTAATTAATGGGAAAACAGTCTCTTAAAGAGATTTGCATTGAGTGTCTAAATATTACAAAGTCGTGGAGATAGGATACTGAATGGAAAGATCTTTGGTCTGACTGTTCTCATGTTCATTCCTGGGCACAGATGTCTAGACACTTGCAAATTATGCACAAATGTTGTGACTAAAAGTTGGGTGGAATGTCTGTAGAAGAAAAAGAAGTTAAACACTCAAGGGCTTAAGATCTAAGTCCTAAAACTACTTTGGAACATGCCTTTCTTCTCAGCCCTACTGTCTCTTTTAAATGGGGCATGAAATCCTGTTACTTATAATACTTTTTTTACCCCTCGCAATTCTGTCTCTTTATCTGTGCTAAGTTTCCCACAGTTTCTTTGCAGTAATTTCTCAGATTGCAGTGCAATCACCATACTACGTCCTTCGGAGTGGTAGTGAAGTCCCTCAGACAAGAAGATGTACAGAGAAGACTCATGTATAGACTACAGTAAAGTCAGTCCTTTCAGCAAAAGCTCAAAAAGAGCTGATTAAATTAAAGTGAAATTCAGTTCAACTAGAAAATTTATTATGGAGCTTTGTGTCACTCCCTAAGAATACTTTAAAAAAAGAATATTTAATTCCACTTAAATTTAAAAATACACAACTTTCATGTGAAGCATTGGCAACCTTTTCCAAAGACATCCCCAGAAAACTGTCTTTCTTATCCCTATGGCATTCTTACTTTCATGGAAAATGAACACAGTTTTTGCTCCTACCTGGATTTATTTTCATTACTTATTTTCAAGTTTTTAATTCACAATCACAAGTAACCCTAATGTGATTAATGCCAACGCAGAACTTCAGCAGTACTAAAGGGGAGTGATGTAAAACATGGTGGTTGGAATGAAGCCATTCTCCTGTTTTGTGCCTCTAAAACAGTAAAAGAAGAAAAGTGATGCAAAAGGATGGTTGCTACTGCCTGACAAATAGCCAAGTGGTGAATAGTGTATGATGTACAATTTACATCTTAGGTTTTCAGGGTGCTGTAGGTTTTCAGCTTTCCTGGTAAGAGAGGATGGAAAGTATAAGAAGGAACAATCTCTACTTCTGGAGCTCTCAAACATCCTTTAAGGATGGGATGGGGTGAAAAGGAGCAGACTTGTGCTGAGCTTGGGAGCAGAAGAAGAGAAAATCTGTGTGTTTATTACTCTAGAACCTTGTATAGTATAGCAATCTGAACATCTCAAACAAAAGCATTTATTAATTTGTCTGAGACAGAAATGCAATGTAGAAACCTTGAGGCTTAGGCAACACTGGACATTAGAAGCACAAGAGCACATTGCAATCATATTCTTCTATTTTCCACATGATGCTGCAGAGCTGTTTGGGCTATTTCAATGTTGGCTCAAAATTTTCTCAATAGGCTGCAGCTGGCTCAATAACTGTGGTCACTGCTCTCTGCATGGAGGCAACGAGTGCAGAGGCAGGCAATACTTCTAAATACCAGGTCTAGAGGTAAAAGACCTTTTGTTTCAACTTTCAGCACGGGAATGATGAAAGAGATTTGAGTTTATGTGTTTATCTTCCATAATAGTTTCTTTTCTGACAGAGCTTCTGGAAATCAAAGGTAGATAGATGGTTGTCAGCGTTCCTGCTTCAGTTCCAACACGTTGAGTCATATATCATAGCTTGAAAGCTATTATCAAGTAGCTTGATAAAGTCAATTTGGTGACAAATTCTCAAATGATGGAAGAAAGGTCTCACTTTGTGTCTGAGTGCATGTGTGTATGCTTCTCCTCAATATGTGAGAGGCAGAAGAGGTGATTGAGAGAAATATGCATTTTATAGACATAGGGGCTCTGAATTTGTTCATGAGAAAATGCTTTTGACACATGCAGGTCTTGAAAGAAAGGTACATGATGCACCATGTGGAAAATATAACAGAGGCAGACAATTTTTGTTCATTTCCTGGATAGCTCATTTGTCAAGCAGACTTCTTCAACCAAAATTATTTGTTAATTTAGATTGAAATTGGCAGCGAGATAAATAAATGTGCTGGTTTTGGCTGGGGTAGAGTTAATTTTCTTCACAGCGGCTGGTATGGGGCTGTGGTTTTGATTTGTGATGAACACAGGGTTGATAATACAGAGGTGTTTTGTTATTGCTGAGCAGGGATTGCACAGAGCCAGGGCCTTTGCTGTTTTCCATACGGCCATACTGGCAGGGACATTGGGAGTGCCTGGGAGGCTGGGAAGAGACACAGCCAGGACAGATGACCCAAACTGATTAAAGGGATATTCCAGACCACAGGGCATCATGCTCAGTACATAAAGTATGGGAAGAAGAAGCAAGGGAAAAAGCAGGATGTTTGGATTAATGGAATTTGTCTTCTCAATTCATCGTTGCACATGATGGGGATGGCTGAACACCTGCCTGCCCATGGGAAACAGTGAATTAATTCCTTGTTTTGCTTTGCTTCTGAGCGTGCCTTTTCTCTATTACACTGTCTTTATCTTAGCTGATGTGTTTTCCAACTTTTATCCTCCCAGTTCTATCCCCAATTCTGCAGGTGGGAGTAAGCGAACGCCTGCATGGTCTTGGCTGATGACTGGGGTTAAATAATGGCAGTAAATAAAAGTCCTGTGTGAGACAGAAATCAGCAAAATCCCTGAACATTAGTCTTTTCTTTTTAAGGCCAATCTACAATTTCCATAAAACACCAAAAGCAAAATATTCATATTGACAGAAATATTTTCAACTTAATGACAGCTCTTTCAAGTGTGAAAAAAAATAATTTTTAAAATTGTTTTAGAGGTAAAGAACCCCAAAACAATAAAATTTGAGTCTCATCTATAAAAATTAGAGGTTACATGACAGATACAGGATATTCATAATAAAAGTTTCTGATACGATCCTGGTATGAGACTAAGAATAATGTTATGCCTATTTCAAAGTTTACAGAAAAATTACATTGTCAATAACTCCTTAAAACAGTGGATAATAAAAGGATTTTTTTTTTAATCAGATCATGATTTGTTAAAAGTTGCAAGTATATCATCATAATTTGGAAATCTTTGGTTTGTATAAACCATGTTTACAGAGTTAGATCAATTATTGATGTCCATGCAGAAAGACAGAGGAACAGAATAAAAGGGAACCTAACAAGAGAATATAAGATACCAATTTAGTTTAGGCATTTTACTTTCACTGAATAGAAAACCCTTTATAGTAAATTTTATTTATAGTGTTTGAATATAATGCAAATAGTGAAAATTTGTATATTTCTTTCTATTTATCAGAACATCTCAGTTTTCAAAGCTCTTTAACAATTATTCTGCTGACTGAAGTTGATAAACTCCATTAGTTCTGTAAAGTTTATTTAATTCAATTTTGCTTGTGGGGATGACAAACAAAAAAACCCAGACAAATAAACACATATGAAAGTTAAGCATTATAAATATGATTTCCCTTTAGTATTCTTTTGCTCTCTTTACTTATTAGATAGCTGACAGGATTTATTTTTCTCAATGGAAGGTATTTTTCTAAACAATTCTGAGTTAGAGAATACTTTCTGGAGATTACAGTAGGATTTTTACAAACAGAAAAAGTCTTAACAAAATGTATCTGGGAATCAAAATGATCAGAGATGATGAAAGAAAATTACACTGTTGTCAAAACACTATTCAGTATTTGACAGCATTCATTTTAATGGTAGAATAGAACAGCTTGTTTGACCAAAAGCTAGAAAAACTTTTTAGCTATTTGACACATTATATGTTTCGCTGCAAACCAGCCTTGAGTGAGCTGCCAATCATTTGTACCTTGTAAGAAAAAAGAAAATATCCCAGACAACAGTGAAAGTCAATGCTTCAAGTCTTTCAAAGCAAACTCTTCACAACAAATTTATTTGGGAAACCTGGTAGAGAGTTTCTTTATGTGAATAATTTGAATTAAGGAATTCTTAGCTTGCACATTGTGGTGGTTTTGGCTGGGATAGTGTTAATTTTTTCATGTTGTAACTAGTATGGGGCCATATTTTTGATTTGTGCTGAAAACAGGTTTGATAGCACACAGGGATGTTTTTGCTAACAATGAGCAGAACTTACACAGTTCTCACCCAGTGAGGAAGCAGAGGGTGCACAAGGAATTGGGAAGGAATACAGCTGGGACAGATGACCTCAATTGGCCCAAGGGACATTCCATACCACTGGAATCACCTTGTAGCATGCAGAGCTGTGGGAAGAAGAAGGAAGGGGAGATATCTGGAATGATGATGTTTGTCTACCAAGTCACCATTAGACAGGATGGAGCCTGGCTTTCCTGGAGATGACTGAAGAGCTGCCCGATGATGGGAAGTGATGAACAAATTCCTTGTTTTGCTTTGCCTGTGTGTGCAGGTTTCCCTCTTCCTATTAAATTGTTTTTATCTCCATGGAGGAGTTTTCTCACTTTTACTATTCTGATTTTCTCCTCTGCCCTGGTGAGGGGTGGTGAGTGAACTAAGTGTGGGGCTAAATTGCCAGCTGGGCTTAAATTATGCCAGACATTCTGTAACCTAACCACTTAGTAGGAGATTGACTCTGTGAGAAGGTCTGCTTGATTTGACCTGTTAGGCTTCCCATGTTCTGTTGTGGAAAAACAGGAGGATTATTCGATTCATAAATTCAGCCAGAAGAGAGTATCCTTAGCACAAATACCACATAACAGCACTGCAAACTTCTCTAGGAATCTAGGGAGTTTCCTCCACATCTTGATTTAGTTTACAGCTACCATACTTCAGCTGGGTCAGTTACCTCCCAGTTAGGAAAATCCTAAAGAAATGCCAAAAGTACTCAACAAGTTTCTCTCTGTTTTTTTTCGTCACACCTTTGTTATTCAGCACTATTCATAGTACAGTAACGTGCATGTGTGTCTGTGTAAATAAATTTCCTTACAAAAAGATGTCATGACAGTGCTTTCAGAGGACAAGGCAGCAGCAGATGAGAGGAACATAAGGTAATAATTAGAAAATTACAAGCAGCAGTGGTGATAAACAGTGGGCACAGCTGTCTAGTTACTGTCAAGCTTTTTGTGAGCAACAAGACAAAGGTGTCTTTTAACAAATTACTTGGTTATGAACATTTTAAATAAATGGAAAGGAGCATATGTCACTTGGAGGGGGCACCACTTTTGAAAGAAGGAATAAATAGCACATATTTGTGAGAAATAGACAGTCAAAACAGTCATAAATTAACAAGCCCACAAGTCTGCACTCCTACCCATCCACCTGTGGCTTCTGAGGACAGCAGACTGCAGGCATTTTGTCAGATGTCCATAGACAGTGTGGGTCCAATGTCCCTGGCAGGGCTGGATGGGGGCAGATCCAGCTGAACTTTCTGTCCATTCCTGGAACTACAGTGTGTTATCTGGTGGGGAAGAGGAACTAGTTTTCTAAAAGTCACAGAATGTAGCCTGGCGGAGCAAAACTGGACTAACACTTATGACATCTAAGATAGTCCAAGTGGCAGTAATTTGGGTAAATAAATGTGTTTGCAATAAATGAAGACAGAATTTGCATTCCATTGGAAATTTTAACTTATAAAATTTGGCTTTTAGCTAAAATTGCAAGAAAATGTTCACATCTCTCATGGAAATGGAATTCAGAAATACTGCATCCATTGATTTTGTATAATTTTGTGTCACTTTAATAAAATGAATAATAAAAATATGTCACAAGTAATATTAAGAATTTTACTGGCAAAGCAGGAACAATGCTTTTTAATAGAAGGCAAGATTAAATACCTGACACTTTCAAATAAATTATTTTTTTAGAAAGAGTGTTGACATGGAAATCAACTTTAAACGATAGAATATTTTTGCTTCAGTTAAACTAGATTTCCCATTAGGAAATTTCATTTAATTAAAAAAAAAAATACAGTGTTTTTTTGTTTGTTTGTTTTTCTTTTTTTCATGCAAAGAATAAATTTCACCTCTTTGAGTATTTTCAATCTATAAGTTAATTGAAAAAAAATAGTTTTTTAATTTATATATCCTGAAGCTCTCAATATTTATATGTATGCTATTAGTGGCTGAGGTAAATAAGCTTTGAAGAGTTATTCTATAACAGCAAAGTTTCTATTAGCTCAAATACTAAAAATTTTAGAATAAATGAATATGAGATTTCATCCTTTTGCACATATCATCAGTATCAATTATACTTTTGCATATGTTGGTGTAACCTTTCTTTGTAGAGCTTTGGCTTGAAAAGTAGACGAATTTTACTGCTCTAAGTAAAGTATTTTTATGAACATTCAGTTAGTTTAATTCTGTCTTTTTTCCCCCTCTTCATTTTGAACTTGCATAGAGAATAAAAAACTATCAGGATTTTATGCCAGGGGTTAACATGCCTTTTATAAGTTGCAATCAGTTTTTGTATTTTTTTTAATACGTTTCAGAGTTCTTACAGCACACTCAGCTTAGGAAGATTTAACATTCTCAGAAACTACAAATTTTGTAAAGTGCTTCATTTTATGGCTTTCCATGACTTTAATGCAACTCCATCTTTACAGCAGTACTTACACCATCAGAAATAGTAAGTGAATGTTATGATGGAGATGTCTTTTTCAGCAATGTGTAAGGGAGGATACAGTTTAATACTTTTAACAGAACATAGCTGGAATCATGAAAGTGTGTGCTGTCTTCAGTCATGAAATTTGAAATGGTGCTAATAAATTCAAATTCTAATCATATGAATTTGTGTCCCTTTTTCATCGACATAATGGAAGTAAAACACTTAAATGAACAGGGAGGGGACAGGGAAGTCTTACACCAATTCAAACTGCTTTTGTATGATTGCCATGGGTCTGTGTGCTACTGTTCATTGCTGGACATCGCAGAAAATGCTACAGAAACCTCGAATGGGTGACACACACTGTTGTTGAATAGGGGATGTGCAAACTTTTAAGTATTGCACAACAAAAGACTGTGACTTTTTTGCAGTATCTTTTTTCTCCTCTTTCTTACTGTCCTTGTGATTAATTTTCTCTGAAGAGTGTAATATTTCGTGATTTTGCAGGAGTCAGTCTCTGCAAAAGCAATTGCAGTGGACACAAAATTAGATCCTCTGGAATGATAATTGTACATTTCTGATTGAAGCATATTTAGGTTGATGGTGTTCAGAGTTGTATTTGACACATTGATGAGACAGTCATAATTTAGTTCAACTGTGAACCTAGAAATATTTTCAAATGGACCTTCAAAACATGCAACAAAAGTAACAGAGGAGATCTGAGTGTGATATTGTAAATAGAAGTGCACTTGGACAAGAGACAATATTTTGGGAACAAATGCAATAAATTCTCTGTGCTTATTCCTAAACCTCGGCATTTCTTCCCTCTTCAAGCAGAGATTAGGGAAGGGAAGAACATATTATCTGAATTTTCCAAAAGCAAATAAGAGTTAATTCTTGACATACTCTATACAAAAGATGAGAAAATACTTGATACAGACTACACAGGTATCTGACTGTACAGATTAGGTTTACACTCACTGATAGCACCCACCAACCTGCTACAAGTTCATGACTTGCCCTGAAAAAATGGTGAAAGAAACCTTTCAATGCAGGTGCTTTTAGCAGGGGTGATGGGGCAAGCAGGGAACTCCACAAATATATCTGGTCTGAGAAAGGAAATGCAATAATATGTTGGCTTCATAGAGCTGAAGAATTCATAGCAGGAAGTACAAGGAAAACTGGAATTCATGTTTTTAGATAATAAAACATCTTTAAAAGGGACAGAATATCAGGATGAAGGACATGATCCCAAAATACTGAAACTCTCTGAGACAAATTCACAAACTTAGAAATACTCAAATTAGCTTAGAGAGTTATATCTTCTAACATGGCTTCTGTAAAAGGATGCTGCACATTGTTCCTTTCTCTGCAATTACAAATTGGTACCTTCCTCTTTATACTTACAAATCCACTCACTTTTAAGCATATGGTTTGCAAATAATATTGAACTCAGTAAAAGCTCAAAGTTCAACACAAAAGTCTTTTTTCTATTGAAACAAGATCTAAGTTACCAGCTGGATGTCATACAAGATGCAAAATTACATTTTTAAAACCACTTCTCTTTTCCAGTCAAATTTATATTTATCAATGCATATACATAATGAATGTATTTTTTTCTTTGTCAGTTTTTGAAGTGCCATTATTCCCTGCTGTCTACATCAGGCACACTCTGCCTTTGAGAGTGACAGCTCTTGACACTGTACATTAGTTTCATTATTGACATAATGCTGAAGTAGCTTCTGAATAGAAAACTGCCATCATAGTTTTATTTTTTAATCTTTGTGTCCTATTTTTCAGATATATGTGTGAGAAAAAACTAAAAGAAACAGGAGATATACCCACTTTAGCTAGAAAATAAACACCTTTTACCACGTTACGACATGTCAAAGCCACAGCAAGTGCAGGGACTAAAACTCCAAGTGAGGACACAAGACCTAACACATACAAAGACAAAATACAATGTTCCCAAAATAAAGCATTGTCTTAAAGCAGCAGTAGCAACAATACCAATTAAGCAGTAGCTGAGTTCCTTTTGATGTGAGTTGGATGCTGCACTGCACATTGTGTGCTTGATCCCTTGAAGTACTGAGCAGCCCCATCTCCTGTTGATTGGTGCTCAGCATCTTACACAATCTGGCTCTTGGGGAAGATTTTCAAAGGCATCAATGCCAACTTGGTGCCTAACCACAACTGAGTACCAAAGAAAGGGATTTAGGCTTCTGACTGACAGTTTGTGCCTTTGAAAACCTCTCTTCTGAGCTTAGCCAGCACTAAACACTAATATATTTACAAAGAAAATGAATTCCTTTCCACTTCCTGTTAATTCTTAAACTCCAGTTCTGCTAAGAATAGTCCCTAGAATAGTAACCTAGAAGAATACACACTTTTTAGCAGTCAGCTTAGACAAAATACCTATTTTTCTTTTTGTTATTTGCCATGCCATCTGGCATTATGTTTAAGATGGAAGTGAAATTAAAACCAACCTGTTATTAAAAATGATCCCATCTTTGACCTTGAAATGCTTCATAGCTCCATGACCCCATTACTTGGAGTTTCTCTATGGATATCTGACATTTTAGAAACCCGACAAGAATATCCATTGCAATTTAGTTTATACATCATTTGTTTTCATTGGAAAAGAATGCGTCCTTCAATTAAAATTTGAAATTAGAAAAAAAGAGGGAATTTTAGATTTAGATTTATTTATCAGTTCATAGCAAGCTTTTTTATTCTTTTGAAAAGAGAAAAACTATTTTCTTTACCTGTAGAGATAAATATGTTAGAATTAAATTGTAATGTCCTTATAATGTAATCACTGCAGAAAATAAAATTCAGATCTAGACAGCAGAGAATGGGAAGCACCTGTGTGCACTTTTTAAGCTTGGTAGGGATAACTGCTAGCTTTACATCCCATTTTTAAGAGAAAATTATTGCATCCATAATACTTGATAAAAACCATGTATTGTGAAAGCCTATACAAAGAGCTTTTCTCTCGAAAACAAGTGAATCAAACAACACAGGCTATGATCTTCTAGCCATTATTTATTTTGCAAAAGTTTTCTTTCTCTAAGCTTTTCCTCAAGGCTATGTTGTAGCATTTATTTCTTCCTTCTTTTCTTTTTCTTTGTTATAAACACACCTATAATTTCTTCAGAAACAAATTCTAGGAGAAAATAAGGATACTATTTGCTGGCACATGCCTTTTTTGTAGGGTTTAAAGTATTCCAGTCATAGAAACTGAGTCTACTGTCTATTTAGCTGTGGCAACCATACACAGGATTGTAATTGTGGGGCGTATTTTTCCTGGGTGAAAGGTGGACATTGGATCTCTCAGTTCTTTCAGATTTAAGTCAACTGCATGATGTGGATAAAGAAGGCCACTTGATTATCTGTAGTAAAAACAATTTTTAGACCAAGTGGAATACATTTCCCTATGAAATTGTTTTGAAAGCCAAGCCTAATCCTTAGAAAGAGGTCTGTTCTAATCCATTCTTTGTGAAATCAAACCTAATACAGGCCTAGTGTAAATCTAACTTCATGAGACTGATATGATGGCGGGGATTAATGCTGTGCAAATAACTGATTCTTCAATTTGGTTGAAAAGGGAAAAAAACCCCAAAGAAAACCAAACAAACAACTACCCTATGTGATATAATTAAAACAATGAAGAATTCATTTCTATAATTTATTAATATATTTTTTCTACATGCTTTGAAGGAAAGAAAATGTTAATTTATTTCAATACCAATTTTATGATTAGGCCAAAATAGAACTAAAACTTACTTGGAAATACAGAAATAGTCTTCTTACTGTAGTAAGAACTTTTTCCTGAAAAGACTAGACTTTTTAACTTGAAAAGCACCACTGCTAAATCTGCATTTTCAATTTTTGTTCTGAAAATTCATGTTACAGGAAAAATTAGAAACAGAGTTGTTGTTTTTTCTTCTGTTATTCAGAGTCTAATATTTTCCAGTAAATTTCTGCAAAAGGAATACACAAAGAGACCTTTGGGCCCGTACTGATTCACAAAAGATGAGTTCTTTGTCATGGAACAAATTACAGTAATTTGTAACTTAACAAAATACTTTGCAGTAATTAGCAAGAGGAAATCCCTAGAAAGTTATCACAGGACAGAGTTTATTGGATGGCTGCCTTTAGTAACTAATTCAGGGATCCTTGTATTGACAGGAGAACAACTTTTTATAATACATTATTGATAGATGTTACAGCTGAGCCCCGTTGAATTTTATTTCTAACAATCTTCCCTATAAGTTAGTTTTAATGAAATACAATTTACAGTTTGTTCCCCACAGGACCATCTATTTTTAATTAGCATGTGATTATAATTCACTGTATATTATGATATTATTTATGGAATTTAAGCAGAATGAGAAGAAAATGAATAGGCCATGACTATTTACTGATGTTGTTCGCTTACAGTCTTTGTTTGACTTAAAATGTAATGAAGCCTAAGATAATGCATTGTCTGGATGTAGTTGCAATTTTAACAGCTTCAAGGAACTATATAGTTCAAGGAAACACTTCAAACACTTGGGAATATCTTCCTCTTTACTTTTGTAACTGCAAGTTTTACCTTTCAGATAATTTTTTAATAGAATTCCCGTTTCTAATTAGATTAAGTATTAATAGCTGTTATAAACATCCTATAGACATGAGTTGCATTTATTATTGAGGGCTGCAAAAAAATCTCAGATGGCTGTGACTGTGAGAGATGTATTGACTTTATTTCTGCAAGGTTCAGTTATTGATATAGAAAAATACTTTTACTATTAAAGCTTTAATGATTGTAGTATATTTCTCAATTTTAACACAAAACCTAACCAGCTTTAGGAGGGCGGATGTGTCTTTGTGTGTTAGTTGGAGTGAGATCTGGTGGTGGAGGAAGATGCAAAACAGACATATTTTGATGGAACATATTACTAATGGGAATTTTAAAAATACTTTTTAAAAAAGGGAAAAATAACTTTTGCTTTAATGTTATTACTCAGAGGAAGAACTGAAATTCTTACTACTTACACATATTCTTTAAAACAAATAAACACAGACATGCATTTTGATTGATCTAACTTTTAATGGAATATCTTCTTTAAGGCAAAATGGAACATTGCATGTTCAATTCATGATCTGATAGCTACCATTTCTTGTTTTCAGTAAGCTGCTGGAAAAAGCTGCCAATCTGAATAAGCACCTCTAATATTACTGTTTTACTTTCCTACATAAATAACTGTCAAGGATGATAAACTTTTCCGTTCCAAGTAAAATACAGACAGTAATTTAAAAATTAGATAAACCAGAGCATAAATATTTCAGTTTTATACATATTTTCATCCCTGAAGATTGTTTTCAGATAAATCTTAGTGACATTAATTAGAAGAATTTAATGTCTAAAAAGACAATTGCAAACCTTATCATTTTAACTGAAAACTCTTCACCTGCATTAAAAAAAAAATCTGTTATTTAGAGAGCACTGTTCATACCACTCTTAATTAATTAAGGTTCCACACATCAAAACAAAGTACCTGCTAGCTTTTGGTTTTGGTTTCTTGAGTAGAATTGTAGAAACGCTGGATATCCTGAACTGGAAGGAACCCACACAGGACAGGGCCCTGCACAGGACACCCCAAGAGTCACACCATGTGCCTGAGAGCATTGTTCAAATGCTTCTTGAATTCTTTCAGGCTTGAGGCTATGTCCACTTCCCTGGGAAGCCTGTGCCAGTGCCCAACCAAATTATGGATGAATATTTTCCCAATATCCGGCCTAGACTTCCCGACACAGCTTTATGCTGTTCCCACAGCTCCTGACTGGTCACCACAGAACAGTGGTGAAGAGAACAGTGCCTGGTCTTGTGAAAAAGTTGTAGACTGTGATGGGGCCTCCCCTCAGTTTCCTCCTGTCTGGAGTTAAAGAAAACGGCGTGTTTATTTATTTATTTAGTGACCTGAGTTTTTCATCAAATTATAAGTAACTTTAGTAAGTAACATATAGTAACAACACTTGCTCAAGAGAAATGTTGGGAAGTTTTTGGGTTTTTTCCTATTGAGGAAATAAGATTAAAGCACACTGGTTTATTTCTACATACTGTTAATATAATGCTTGAGCAATAATACCGCAGACATGGAGCCATGGAATCTTCCCAGGTAGCTCAGTGATGTCATAATTACAGCTCCTTATCCTTGTCTCAGTTTTAAGTACAGTAATTTCATGATTACAAGCCGCACCGTTTTGACTAAAATTTTGCTCCCATCCCGGAAATGCAGCTTACACTCAGGGGCGGCTAATATGTGAATAATTTTCTGACATTTCCAACCCCAGAAGTGCAGCCGAGGTGCTGAGCCAAGCACCTGCCAGTAAAACCTGGGTTTACGCGATTGTTAGAAATTGGTTACTCTGTTGCGCAGTGGGTGGAGCCGAGCTCCCTGCTGGCAGCGCAGGATGGGGAGGTAGGCAGGGGAACTCCCTCCTTCAGATAGCACAGCCCTGGGGAGGCAGGGCCTCTGTGCTACCATCCCCGCGGCTCGGGAGGGAGGCAGGGGGCTCCCTCCTGACGGCCCCACGGCTTGGGGGGAGGCGAAGGGCTCCCATCCCTCCCTGCTGCCGCAGGAACAGGGGGGCTCCTTCTCTTCCTGCCACCGTGGGGCAGCACTGGGCCAGGGTGAGTGAGTCCAGAGGCGGCGGCTGGCCTCGAGTGGCCCCACCGAGCGGCAGCACCGAGCTGGGCCACCCGGCTCCATCGGCAGCCCCAAACCGGCCGAGCCCTCATGACCGCAGCCGAGCCAGTAAACCCTGCCATCCCATGATTCTGTTACTAATTGGCAACTTTTTTGCATACGGGTCCTTGCTGCGAATGTCAGAGCGGCTTATAATTGGGTGCAGCTTGTGTATGAACAAAGAACGAAATGTTGCCGACACCCGGAGACGCGGCTTATAGTCAGTGAGGCTGAACTATACTGAAATTACTGTAATTTATTGTTCTTGGATAAACCTTCTAAACTTGATTTTTAAAAATTTTATTTTGAACTTGAGTTTATTTTAAATGAAGATGAGTATGAAAAAAAAAGTGCTTCATTTGTTAATGAAGACCAGATTGGTGTGATTGAAAATACTTAATTAAAACATATTTAGGCTTTTCTGATCTAAAATTACTTAAGCATAAGAATTCTTGATTAAAAATTTTGACCTCTTAAGAAGTGTCTTTTTTTATAACTTCAGTACATTTTTGACAGTGATAGGAAGAAGTTCACAAGCATCACAGCTAGGAAGATTTCAGTTCACATATTTGCTTTGGTAAGTTTCTTCATGTTGGAAATACTATTAAAAGTTCATATGGGATGCAACAGTACCCTTGAGAAACCCACAGCACTTAGAAGAATATAAGTTTCTATACTTAGAATCTCCTGCCTTAGGAATATTCAAAGCTGAATATTTCACTTTCTGTTCATCTTGAACTTGCCTGAGTTCAGTCCTTACTGGACCACTTATCTGGCTCTAAATGGTTTAAAAAAAGGTATATGTTCAAATATTTCCCTTAATGAAAATTTTTTCCAAGTATTTTGTCTAGCATAAATGAGATTGATACTGAGTGATACACTCAGCACTGCTTCTAAGTTAACATCACGGAGGTCATAATGACCTTTGGCTCAGATACATATACTTCTGAGTATAATATCTTGTCAATAAATAAGAATGTAACAAGAATTGTTAAAAGTTTTGATAAAATTTAAGCTGCTTTTATTTTTCTTTTCCTTGGTACCCCATAAAAATGTAAAATCCTGATTTTTATATTTCTGTAGCATGGAAATAACAAAGTTGCAGCATAGGATAAATTTATCAGATTTATCAGCACAATGAGACCTGGGGCACTTAGAGCAGTATAGTTGCTAGGGGCAGCACAGAGATTCTTCATCAGACTGTGCTTCTTCTGAGGAAGTTTCTGCTAGACTGCTACCCAATCCCTCAGATTAAGTTTTCCATTATGACTGAATATACTTCCAAAAAACAAGATTTGAAGTTGTCATAAATACACTTAAATCTTTAAAATAATGTTGGTCCTACCTGCACTTTCTAGTCTTTATCCTTGGGCAAGGGAGGCTTCAACAGACCCACCTGCTTACCAATATTTTTCAGAATAGAAGAGTGTTTGGCCTTTGTGAGACTTCGTAGTGGATATTGTCAAGAATTTGGAGGGCAATCCAAACTTCTCTTTCCTGTGAAGTTGGCCTATGTTTTTGTTTTTCAGTTTTTGTGAAGACTTCTTCGGAAGTGTCATAGCGTTTGACAGGTTATAACAATAATTTGATTAAGAAAGTACTAGATGATACATCTTCTGATGAAACTTCTCTAAAGCTATCTGAACTTTACTTATTTTATATTTATATTTCTTACTGTAGAAACTACTAGTGTTTAGTTTGTTTAAATATAATACAGTAGAATCACACCAAATACCTTACAGTATTTCAGCCTGACATCTCATTATGGCTCCAAAACAGCATGGGTTTCTTGTAAATCCTGTGTCCTATTGACCAGTCCTATGTGGATGTCTCTGATATCTTAGATTATGTCTACAATGCATGTCCTGAACGTGGGAAACACAAGTGCAGCCTCAGGTCTTGTGCCCAGCTGGACATTTGTGAGACACTGAAATGCTGAAGGCTGACGACTCAAACAATTGGCCATTTGCAAAAGCAGCAGGCATGAAGCAGGACCCTTGAGAAACTCAGCAGTATATTATCAGGATATATTTATCTCTACTTGGCTTTACTGTCTCTACACTTTTTGATCTTGCCTCACATCTTCTATTGGCTGTTAAGACCCCAGCTAAATTTTAGGAAATTCCTAAAAAGCTTACTTTTTACCATCCATTGTTCAAGGCACACTGATATAAGACTGTAACACATGCAACATGCAAATATGTAGATATTACAGAAATTCAGAGGCATTATTTGTATTTAAGAAATGAAATGCTGAGGAAATCAAAAGCTGCACTTTCAATAGCTTATTTTTAGTGTTTTACAACAAGGTTTTCAGGAAAGTGTTTGGTGAGAGACTAAAAGGGCCTTTGGACACTAACTAGTCATGACAGCTAGCAGGATTCATAAGTAATTTATCAGTAACGGGTCATCTGGAGATGGTAAGTCAGGTCCTGAAGAGGGCAGCTGCAAGTATATATTTTATGGAGTGTAAAAATTCCTTGATGTAGTGGACATAGAAAGTAGTCCTGGAAGCTCTGTACAGAATACTTCAGGAGATGCAATGGACATACTTTAAAAAGTTATTCTAGTCTGAAAGATAACCACTGGTAATAAGTTTCCAATGAGCAGAACTTTTTAAATAGGAGCTTTTTCAGACTAGCTTAAATGAAAATCTTGAAACAATCACAAGATTCACAGAACACATCATATGCATGTTCGAAAATCTAGCTAACCCCCATCCTATTTATTACAGTAAGAGGAAAAATAAAATAATAAGAGGGGAGATAGGAGAACTGGCAAGGATTGTCATGCTAAACAGAATGTCTTATTCATTAAGCTTTGTAGATACTTTTGTCAAATCTTCCCTTTAAAAAATATTAAAACAATGATGAGAGTACAGAGACTGAAAGAACAAAGAATGTTGACTCAGAATAAATGTACAGAAGATTAGACACAATTATGAGGTTAACATGAACAAAAGAACAAGTACAATGACAGTTAATTTTAGAAGTTGTAAAAACAAATTAGCTGCCTTAATATGGCAGCCTTACCTAATAAAATATAAAATGTGGATATTATCACTGAGATGTGAAGAGGGAAAAGTCAGACTTTATTTTTCATCCCTTTTGTTTGTTTGTTTGTTTGTTTTAAAGAATTGAAAAGAGGAGTTGATGGGAAGTATTCCTCATGTATTTCTCATTCAGTGCTACTTTGCATTTAAAAAAATATGAACAGGTACACTTTGGAAAAAACTAAATCCATCTGACATTGGGTCTTGAGTAAATATGACCCTATTTCAAAAGATGCTGAGCATTCCAAACTACTGTTGTTAAGAAACAGAATGGCAATGACATTAGAATTATTCTCCTGGAAAGGATATAGATTTCCACAAGTTTTTGTGCCTAAAATTATCTGGAAGGCTAATAAGGTAGTGAAGAAAGGGAGCACAGTCAAAAGAAAACGGAAATGAAAAAAAAAAGCCAACTCAGGAAATAATTTACTTAAAACATACATTTCTGGCAGTTATTTCTCCAGTAATATGAATGCATTCTCTTCCTTATATTTGATTACTCAGAAGAAGCTTTGCAATATGATATTAAATGTTTTCTCCCTATCTGACAAGGACTTCAAATGTGTCTGGCTAGTTTAGGCATTAATACCTATTTCATAAACAAATACTTTTCAAACATAAAAATTAATATTGTTCAAAATTTTATTGAATATATTTCACTGTATGGATGAAATAGCAAGCAGAACTGAGAAATACAACCTGAAACTTCTGATAAGTAATAGATTGGGGATAGAGCCATGAGGTCAGGTATAAAATTACTGATTTGTATAATAATTTAGGCAGGAGGGCACCTCTGGAAATCAGCAAGTCCAATATCCTGCTCCAAGCAAGTCCAACTAGGTCAGGTTGCTCAGGGCGTTGTTCAGCCAAGCTGTGAGTACCTTCAAAGACACAACCTTACTGAGCAATGTGTCCTTGTGTTTGACCACCCTCAGGGTGATTCGTTTTTACTTTTTCCTTTTGTCTTATAATATTTCCCTGTTTATAGAGTTAGAGGCAGGATGTAATCTGACTGTTTTTCTATTGCAGTGACCCTTACACTACAAAAACCCAATGCAAGATCGTTAAATTTGAAAAAGTAAGCAATGAGTAAGAAATGAAGTAATCATCTGTATCCATGAAAAGATGACAAAAGTACTCCTTCTCAGCTGACTCCTTTAATTTTTCTTTATTTTGTTTTAATGAATCAGATTTTCATTACTCCAACTTTTTAAATAGTAATAACACACAGTGAGTGCTTTATTAAAAAACAGGTTAAAATGTTTACAAATATAACATGACCATTCATTATATATTGCAAAATATTACGTACAGTAATTTCACGAATACAAGCTGCACGGTTTTGACTAAAATTTTGCTCCCAGACCAGAAATGCAGCTTACACTCAGGAGCGGCTAATATGTGAATAATTTTCTGACATTTCCAACCCCGGTAGTGCAAACCAAGGTGCTGAGTCAAGCAACCTGCCAGTAAAATCCGGGACTGTGTGATTGTTACAAATTGATTACTCTGTTGCACCGCGGGTGGAGCCGGGCTCCATACAGGCAGCGTGGGGGAGGGGGAAGGCGGGGAACTCTCTCCTTCAGGCAGCGCAGCCCAGGGGAGGTGGGGGAGCTCCCGTCCCCGCCTCCCACCACTGCTGCTGGTGCCGGCGGGCTCTGTCCCTGCCTGCCACCGTGGCGCAGTGCCAGGCCGGCCCTGAACAGCCCTGCCAAGCGGCAGCGCCGAGCTGGGCCATCTGGCCCTGTCGGCAGCCCTGAGCCCTCATGGCCTGAGCCGAGCCAGTAAACCCCGCCATCCCGCGATTCTGTTACTATTTGGCAACTTTGTTGCACGCGAGTCCTCGCTACAAACAACAGAGTGGTTTATAATTGGGTGTGGCTTGTGTATGGACAAAGAACGAAATCTTTACCAACACCCGGCGATGCGGCTTATAGTCCGTGTGGCTTGTAATCGTGAAATTACTATATATATATTTATATCTAAATATAACATATATAGATATTTTATAAGAGAGTTTTTCCTATTCTTTAAGGCACACTGCAGTCTAAATTTCCTGGTGTTAAAAAAAATTTCCTACTATAAGGTCAAGTCATTTGTGATTGCTCAGAAAATTGGATTATTACTTTTTTTGTACTTCAATTTTTTTTCCTCCTTATTGTTATCTGAGAGGAAAGACCATACTAGATGAGCTAGCTATCACATCTAATGTGGTTACCCTCACATTTCTGACTAGAGATAAAGATACATTTTCAGCCTAACATTAACTGTGTGTGAGATTAAAAACTAGAAAAGACTAATACAGTAAATTCACGAATACAAGCCGCACTGAGTATAAGCCGCATGGCTGGGTGTTGGCAAACATTTCGTTTTTTGTCCATAAATAAGCCGCACCCGAGTATAAGCCACTCTGTGTTCGCAGCGAGGACCCGCGTGCAACAAAGTTGCCAATTAGTAACAGAATCGCGGCAGGGCGGGGTTTACTGGCTCGGCTCGGACCATGAGGGCTCGGGGCTGCCAACAGGGCTCGGTCACCCCGGCCCAGCACTGCCCCATGGCGACAGGGGGGGCACAGAGCCCACCAGCACCTGCGGCGGCGATGGGAGCTGGGGATGGAGCCTACCTGCTCCTGCGGCGGTGGCACGCGGGGACGGGAGCACCCCAAGCCGGGGGGCCAAGCGGAGAGAGCTGTCCCTGCCTCCTCCGAGCCGCGGGGCCAGCAGAAAAGAGCTGTCCCTGCCTCCTCCGAGCCGCGGGGCCAGCAGAAAAGAGCTGTCCCTGCCTCCTCCGAGCCATGGGGCCAAGCAGGAGAGAGCTGCCCCGCCTTCTCCAACCCCTGTGCTGCCTGCACCGAGCAGCTCCACCCACCGTGCAACAGAATATCAATTTGTAACAGCCGCGTAAATGCAGGGTTTTACTGGCAGGAGCTCGACTTTGCAGTTTGCACTGACTCGGTTTGCACTCCCAGGGTTGAAAATGTCAGAAAATTATTCACATATTGGCCGCACCTGAATATTAGCCGCTTTCACGGTATGAGAGCAAAATTTTGGTCAAAACAGTGCAGCTTGTATTCGTGAAATTACTGTAGTTTCAAAAACCAGACACTTACAAACCCTTAACCACACTGTTGAAGAGCAGTGCCGGTGAAAACATCATAATAGAGTGAACACGGAAATGAAACTGCAATAAGAGAAATGTATGTAGTGTAGGGATTCTTTTTAAGTAATGGTACTGATTATTTATATTTACTATGCTGTAAGCTAAACTTTCTTGGCAAAGTTGACCATGGAACATTTATGATTATCCACAAAAGTTCTTGGCATTGTTGAGAGGTGCTTGATACTGATGAGTTGGAATTTACCTTCTCTCTGTTTTTTTTCCTGTGAGGCCTATCACAGTTTTTGTTTTCCAAAGAAAAATGTGGCTGTCCTAAGACTTGGATTTGCATGAGTCTTCATTGTGAAGAAGGAGTACACCTTTCTAGATCAATCTTCACATGTTTTCTCCACTCATATGGTTTAAATTCAAATTGCATGCTATTGTAACTATGGACCCAATTATTGGTACCATTTCCTCTTAAGGAACACAGTAATGCCTGAACATCAAGAATAATGCTGGATATTGTGCTTACTGTAATAAGTTGACAATCAGTCATAAGACATCTGTATTCAGCGTGCATATACTCTGAGACCAATTTCATTACATCATGTTTCATGTAGAAAAAAAAGGGCAGCCAAGAGACCAAGACAAGGGGTCACTTTGGACCCAGTCATGAATACAAAACATTTATACAACATCCTTCACAGGAAGTCATAAGATGATTTATGGCTCTAACTAAATTAAAAGCAACATCCATCAAAAGGATTCTAATTTTTAGTTTTTAAACTGCAACACATTCAGTTTCTGATTATTATGGGGAAGTTGGTCTCCTAAATTTGATGCATAAAGGCAAAAAGCTTACTCTCAAACAGTATGTAAAGGCCATCAGTCATCACAAGTCCATGCAAAGTACCTGTTATATTTTAACTTTTGGAACCAAATTGCAGAGGACATACTTTAGAGAGCACCACATTTTAGTAAAACAGTAAAACCTCTGTGAAATCAGGTTCTCCTCCCCTATAACTGTTGCTTCCTCCTACAGATTTTCTTCTGATTTCTCTTTCTGGTAGAATTACTGTAAATAAGAGATGTGTTTACTAGCTTAATTGTATTTCAGGGAATTATAGAAAAGCCTCTGCTTTATTTGATAAAGCAAAATAGAAAAGACTTTGTGGAGACCAGCTCCCTCTCTTATGAAGCCTGCAACAGCAAAAATGATATGTAAAAGATTAAAAGATATGTATAAGCCCATTGAGTGATATAAGTGCACCACTCGCATTTTTTACTTCAGAAAAAGAATTATAGCTGAATTTAATTACAGTAATTTCACGATTATGAGCCGCACCTGATTATAAGCCACACTTCCAGGTGTCAGCAACTTTTCGTTCTTTGTCCATATATAAGCCACACCTGATTATAAGATGCACTTCTGGGTTCAGACCAAAATTTTAGTCAAAATGGTGCGGCTTATAATCGTGAAGTTACTGTACTATGGGGTTATTGGGGGTTTTGGTGGGCTTTTTTTGTTTGTTTGTTTGGGTTTTTTAATGGTTTTGGGTGTTTTTTTACGGTGGATTCTGCAGGAAAGGCAGGAGTCTTTTTTACAGGTTACACATGTCCACATGTTGACAGTTCAGTGGTGCAGCAGGGCTGCCTCTGTGAGAAAAGACCAGGACATGCTCCATGTCCAATCCAGCCAATTCCAGTCAGCTCCAACACACGCACTACAGGGCTCAGCGGAGCCGCTTAGCTCACGTGGCCTGGGCAATGTGCCTGGGATGCCTCTGGGCAAACATATTTAAGGGTAAAAAATATTGCACATCAGCCGTGAGTTACACGAAAGATATTAAGTGTGACAGAAACAGTCCTGTAAACCCCAAAGTCAATGGAGAAGGAAGGGGAGGCAGTGCTCCAAGAACAGAGCAGAGATTCTCCTTCAGCCCATGGGGAACGTTTTGGTGACACAGGTTGTCCCCTCGTAGCCCATAGAGGAGCACTCTGGAACAGACATCCCACTGCAGCTCTTGCAAGAACTCACAACGCAGCAAATGAATATAAAATAAAGCTTATAGAAACTGCAGCCCATGCAGAACCCACTTGGCAAGCTGGCTCCTGGCAGGAGATGTGATCACATAACAGATCTCACAGAAGAGATTTTCTGATGGGACCTGTGTTCTTTGGGGGACTCGCACTGGAGCAGTCTGTCTATGAAGGCATGTACCTGGTGGAGAGGAAACTATGCTGGAGCAGTTTGTGCAGGACTGCAGCTTGTGGAATAGACACACAATGGAGCATGGAAAAAAAACACATTAGAAGGAAGAAGGAGCAGTTGTGACTGGCCATAGCCCTCAATATCCAGAAAAGTGCTCTGCTTGAATGAGGGAAGAAGGTAAAGGAGTCATGACTGAAGGAATAATGTTGAACCCTGGCATGAACAGTGTGTAGTTTTGTCCTCAGCTTCTCACATACATACTCTAGTTTTAATTTGGCAATAAATTAAATTGATCTTCTTCAAGTTCAGTCTGTTTTGCCCTGACTGTAATTAGCATAGAATTTCCCTTTCTCATCTCAGCCCATGAGCTTTTGATCTCACTTTTCCCCCTATCCCTTTGTGGAGGGGAATGAGAAAGTAGCTGGGTTGGCACCTGACAGCCAGCCAATGTCAATGCACTATAGTCTTAGAACAATTTTAGTAGTAAGTTTTTGCTATTGAAAAATTTTGATATTTCTTTTGCAGTTCATACATGAAAGTTTTTTAATGGTTTTTGATGAGAATGTCGTTAAATATCTGAGATTAATTCCTAACTGGTGTTTGTGATTTCATCTTCATCAAAATCCATGGAACTGTAACCATTCCCATAGTATAAAAGTTGACTTCTGTATTTAAAATTCTTTTTTTCTTATATGTAACTATTAATAAACTTTGAACTCTTACATCTCTCCAACAGGGTAAGGTCTTCAAAAAGAAATCTAGAAACCTACAATATAATCAGCTTCTATTAAAAACAAATGTCTTCTTCACACAGAAAAAATATTGCAAGATGACTTATAATTTATCCTGTTTTACTAAATCATTAAATGGGAGAATCACCTGGGTTTGAAGGGACCTTTAAGATCTAGTTCCAACTCCCATACCATGAACAGAGATACCTTTCACTAGAGCTATATTTAATAGTATTTTTACTTTTTTGAGCACAAACCATCAATCTTGGTTTGAAGTAGAAATTATCTACATTTATACTGTATTTGCATAAATCACAAAACCATGGTCATTTCTAACCTTTATCACAAGTTTATCTGGCACTGGTTGATATGACAGACACACACAATAGCAACACTGGTACAGATTGATTTCTATTTAGCCTGAAAATGGCAATTTTTAAATTAACATAAATACATTTCCTGATTAAAATTCTCTATCTACATATGACATTATGCATAGACTTTCAGAGAATGGTGAAAGTTTTTTTGTGAAAAAAACCCCAATAATAGGTGACACACAGATTTGGAATGCATTTTCTACATAATAAAAATTTTAGTCCAAGAGCAGGTCAAATTCTTGTTTAAACTTTTCAGTATCATTCATTACTTCCAAGTCTCTTGTATTGTATAGTCAAATGTGCAAGATGATACTATTCATAAAAGACCCTTAATATTATAATGCATATATTTATAAATTATACAGCAGGGAAGAGGCACAGAAAGGAAAAACCCTAGAAACTGGCAATTCTCCAGTCTAGAAATGGCACAATCATGTTTTCATACCTGTAAGGCAACTACAAACCACACGATAACTGAAAGCCACGTTTGATTGAGTAGCTTCTTGACTGGTGTCCTCTTCCCTAGACAACATGCTCTTCCCAAATCAGTAAAATTTTAATATCATGTAATTGGCATTTAAAGACCCTGCTGTTAAGGTTCTGGCCAGGACAGAGTCAATTTTTTGCAGTTTCCAGGAGTAGACATAGCTAGGACCCACATAATTTTCCTGGAATGGGGAAAGGGGGTCCCTTCCAGGTCTAGTATAGCAATGGTTGATTGGTGTTGGGTTCTGAGGGGTGTAGTGGCGAGCAATTTGCATGCAAATTATTGCCCTGTCTTCTAATCTTCTGTAATTAATGATGTTGCTATTAGTGTTCATTTTTTTTTTAATCTCATTGCTGTTCCTAGTCATTTTTTTCTTATCTCAGCCCGTGATCTTTACCTCTTTGTGCCTCTGACTCTCCTCTCCAGCACAACCCAGGGGACAGTGAGGAGGAGGGAGAGTGAACAAAGGGTGCATGGTTTGCAGTGGTTTTAGTGAGAACACTAAATTGGAGAATGCCGTTTCTAAACCATGATACTTGCAGTGAGTAGGAACACAATCATTTTTTCAGTAGCCTTCATACTTGCAGACACATGTGTGAGCATTGAAAGGAAAGCAGATTCAGAATGACACTGTGTAATCTTCAGCACATCTTAAGAAGGAATTATATACTGAATGCCTGCTTACTATTCAAAGATTCCTGAACTGAATTTTTTTGGTTCAAATTTGGTCTGAAGCCTTAGAAATAGAATTCAGTCAAACAGCACTTTGATGAAGTAGCAGGCAGGTGCTCTGGGCACCCTTGCCCAGAAAAAAAAAGGAGGGGAAAAAAAGGAAGAACTTCATAGAAGTTACTTTTCAAAATACACTGGAGGCTTTATTTTCTTTCTTTCTTTATTGAGAATTTATTGCTTTGTAAACAACTATATCTGGGTAAAATACTGAAATATGATTGAAGCACGTTTTACCTGTTCAACTAATTAAAACATATTGTGGCCATGAATAGTATTTTAAAATATTAATTGAATGTATTTTTTTTTACTTATTATGATAAGGAACATTTACTATCTTCTTAAATGTCTGAATGTTCCCTTTAGGCCATGTAAGTTTTAATTATTCTATTGAAATTGATTTGTCTCAGCCAATCACAGAACACAGATAAAGCATGGAGACTTAGGAATACCATATAATTTTATTTTTTTTCTCATTTATGCAAATCCCTGTCTCCTGATTAGCTAATGGGAGCTAATTTTGCATTCTCTCTATACATTTTATTTCTCAAGAATTATAGGGATTTTGCAGATTTCTGTTTCATCTGCTGTTGTCCATTTGATCCTACAGGGTCTTCTCCATATATTTTCAGTAAATGGACCACATACAAGTACAGGAGAATGTATAATAATATCAATAAAATATGAAATCCCTGTCTAATAAAAATAAATAAATAAATAAATAGAAAGAAACATTCAATAATTTGAAAAAGTTGCTACAAGACTGTCTTCACAAAATGAGTATTTGGTTCTTTTAGCATTTGTTTCTCTTTCTTTCCCATTCCCATGTGATTTAGATAACAAATTCCTCATCTTGACTATTTTTATTAGCAAAAGATCATTCCAAAAATGCTGAAACTTGATAATACCTATGATTTGACAAATAATATTTTAAATAGAGTTCTTGAAATGTAATTCTTTCTAATAAAATAAAACCTATTTGAATCTAATATATTTGAATCTTTAAGCACCTGTCATGTATTTTGTTATCAGTCCCATGTATATGTAAATATACATTTAACTCCAAATTCCTCAGATGACTGAGCAGCCAAGATATGGACATGCAAGGACCATCTCTGAAATATTACATTGTTCTATCTCCTTGTGTGTACCTTTTTCAGAATAAATAAATAAAGTCAACTTTTCGTTTAAGAATGTTGTGACAGTCCCTCATGTTATCCATGGTTATTTCATCTTGGATTATTATTTATAGTAAGGAAAAGCTTTTATCTGAGATGGAGGGCCATGACCTCTCAAAGCAGAGACAATAAATGAAATGGATGCTTTCAGAAGGAAAGGAAAAGGAAGTATTATGTACCAGGGACCAGCACAATGTGCAATGATCTCAGCACAAAAACAGTCTACCTGCTATTTGTTCTATCTTATTTTGTTTTATTATTTTATTTTATTCCTCTGGCTATGTCACAGAGGAGAAATTTAAAAAAATCAGGAGACAACAGAGAGGTGGCTTTGCTGGTGCTCACAGTGAAATTCACAAGTGTGAGTGGCTGCCTGAGGAAACGTAAAGGATTTGTTACCATGCACCTTGAGAAGGCAATAAAGACTGTCAACACTGATAGAAATAGAAGCCAAATAGCAGATGATGAGTACTGGGAGAGAAGAGAAGAGAGAAGAGAAGAGAAGAGAAGAGAAGAGGAAGAGAAGAGAAGAGAAGAGAAGAGAAGAGAAGAGAAGAGAAGAGAAGAGAGAGAAGAGAAGAGAAGAGAAGAGAAGAGAAGAGAAGAGAAGAGGAAGAGAAGAGAAGAGAAGAGAAGAGAAGAGAAGAGAAGAGAAGAGAAGAGAAGAGAAGAGAAGAGAAAGAGAAGAGAAGAGAAGAGAAGAGAAGAGAAGAGAAGAGAAGAGAAGAGAAGAGAAGAGAAGAGAAGAGAAGAGAAGAGAAGAGAAGAGAAGAGAAGAGAAGAGAAGAGAAGAGAAGAGAAGAGAAGAGAAGAGAAGAGAAGAGAAGGTGTTCACAAGCAGTCAGGGACTGCTCTGTAGATTTAACCTTGTGGATAACTGAATCCCAGGCCACAAAACCTTCCCTGGGTTCTGCTGTAGTGGAACAGACAAAGCCTAAGACATCTTTTGGATAATTTTCATGGGGATAGCAGAATTTCTACATGCAGATGTGACTGGTTGGGAAATGCAGGACTACTAGGACAGCTCAGAAAGTAACTTTGAGCTGCCATTAGAAATAAAGTAATGGCAAAAAAACCTATTCACAATCAAGTTAAAAGATTAAAGAAGAGGAGGAAACAGTATGTCTAACATACTATTATCCCAAAACCAGCAAAACACGACATGCAGCTATTGCAGTTTGTAAGCTTGAGCTTCTGAGACAGTTATTAAAGATGTTAACAAAATTGGGTTTTCTTTTTATTTTTATTAGTTTATGGGGTGAAAGTCCTACATGTGTGAGTGCCAGGATCCTTTAAAAAAAGGATGTCCTTTAAAATACACAACCCAAGGCTAACTCCATGCAGGCCTGTAACTGCATTAAATTTCATTGGATTTGGATGGAATTTTTAGCCTGAATATTTTCAAGCTATGTGCTCACTTTCTGGTGTTCTCCAATGTCACCTTGAGCAAATATGCCCAAAGGAAGCAGATCATTCAGTGAGCCTAAATTAAGGTTGGGGGCGGGGGAACCCACTTAAGAGCTGTCATTATTTCTTTTTCTAAATTGGATGGCCTCCCCATGGAAATGATAGAAGCCATGTTGTATGGAGCTTTTAAAACAAAATTGAACAAAAGGCTAAAAACATTGCAATGAGCAGTTCTGAATCGGTGGATTAGATAACCATTAGTTTATTTCCTATTCAATTTTTTCAAATTGCTATGTTTTGTGGAGGGACTAATGCTCTTGACAAAAAACCAGTAGTCATTTATTTGTCAACAAAATATTGGCTTGTGTGACTGCAATGAAATACAACTGAAGTGACTACCTCAATTTTTACATTAAACCATTGACCCAGCCTTGGGAAGGTGCAGGCTTTAAGAAGTTTACACAGCAATTTTAGTCACCAGAATTCTAAACATACTGTTAAAATGGAGATAGCAGAAAGTTTCAATGCTATACAATCAAATTAGTATCTCTTCTGCATGTATCAGCATGGTATGGTGCCCACTTGTTTTCTTCTTTGGTTACCAGAGTGAAGATAACTTGGACCAGAGTAAATAGCTGTCGTTTTCCATTGCTTTATATTCTGGATTATTTTGCAATTAAAAGTAGGAGTGCCGCTGGCCTTTGTGTTTTTAAGTTACTTGCATTAGGAAGCACAATAATATTAGGAAAAGATTGATACTTAAAACTAATTTTTGTTATTGGTGATATGTTGGAGAATATGCCTTTAAAATTTTCCCATTTAGTTTGGAGAGAAAATGCTATTCCTGGGATAAAAAACCTGCAGGTGATACTGAATAATGTTACACATTTAAAGCAAATGTTAGGCCCACAAAGTTATACAAAACATTAACTAATTTTAGATGTATATAAATATGTAAAAATCAAATAATTTTAGTTTTTTCTGTTCATAAGGAAACAGTTCCTTTCATAAGGAAACAATTCCTTACATATGGAATACTTTCGTAATGTTTACAGATGTCTCTCCAAGCCAGTAAACCAGAACTGAATACCCTAAGGAAAATTTAGGCTAACCTGTGATAGGAAAACAAGTTTCCTGTGAAAGGAAAATCAGGGCCAAAGGCAGTGCTGCAAATTATGCAGAAAATTATGTCTAGGTGAAAATATAAAATCCCAAACATGTGGAAGACTAAAAAGTCTAGATGGATTATTTTCAACAATGTATGTGCAAAATCTTATGGGGAAAAGAAAATCAGATCAAAAACTTAGGGCTTAAAAATGCAGAGAATTAGTTTTATACAATTTCTGAAAACCCCAGAAGGAACAAAGCCAGCATCAAGTGTGTGAATCACTATTAAAAACTCACTACTACTCATGAACCAATTTTCTCTGTTTATAAACATCCACCTAATTTCTGCGTCTGATTCTTTTTATGTCACTGCTGTTGGTAGACTACTGCGCAGTTCTGAGTCTCTTATGTGCTTCTTCCTCTGAACCAATTTTTGATTTCTAGAATCTACAGTAATTAGCTGCTTATGCTTATATCATCTTTTATGGTACAATGTTTCTCCTTTCAAGTAATTCTTCTCTCCCATTTATTTAAGAAGTTGGCATGACTTATAGCTTTGATCTCTGTAGACTGCAATTGGACACAAAATGCTTCATGTTGCCATCTCTTCTTTTTTTCAATTTGTAAAAATATAACCTGAACTAGTCTTGAAAAAGAAGTTTTCATATAGCCTAACAGCTACATTTAAGATCTTAAAAGGCCCACCAGCATAAATATTTAAACCAAATTTTCATGAAATACTCTACTTTGTTTTTATGACTCTTCAATTACTTTCTAGACATGGTAGCCCAAGTTTAAAAACTAATTCACAAATAGTGATCATGATGCTCTCATTTCTGTGAAAAAGATAACACTGTCTTTTATGACACACTGTAACTCTCAAAATAAGACTCAAGTTTTTACCACATGTGCCATTTTGGGAGAGTGTTTCATTTACAGATGGGATAGCTGGAGAAGTAAAGGAATGCTGTCTTCTGGTCCAGAAAGTACCAGTCTGAGATTTTCCACACACATACACTAAAGAACCTGACTCTTTACTCAGGCGTAAAAGCTTACTTATTTTCCTGTTCTGAAGCTGGAGTCAGGAGCAGACAGGCTTTATTCTTTCTTGTTTGCTCTTCCTAAAAAAGATATTGAATCAGGGGAAACATCTGAGATGGGAGCCTGCAATCCCTGCTGTCCTCAGGTGTCACCCTGGTTCTCATATATTCATTGTTGGTTGCTGACTTCTGGTGATGAATCACTTAGCAATTTCAGGGAGCTTCTCTGAACTTCTGGTTCTATTGCCCCAATGTGCAGAAACATTTCAGGCAAAAAATAGGGAAAGCATAGTCCCTGACAAATTTACGAACAGGAAAGAAAGAAATTTTTTACAAATTTCAACAACTTCAGCCACCATTGGGAAGCCTTTTCAAATATTTCAAAGGGAAAAGAAGAAGAAAAATACAAAACCCCAACATAAGGCTTAAATAAATTCATATTAACTATTCACTAGGGAAATTTAAAATTACTTTCCAAATAATTATTGGAGCCAAAATCTTCATTTTCAAAGATTAACAGCTATTTAATGTTCACCTTATATGCAATGCTTTATAAAACTTTACTAATCTGACACTTAAGACAAAAAATCAAAGAAGAAGCTAAAATAAGTTTAAATTCTCTACTGGCTGTCCTCTAAACCTCTCAAGCCCTTATACTCTGTGCATTAGCTGAAGATTTGTTCTGCCAAAAGCAGTGCTAACCTAACAGCTGCAGGCTGACAGTTCACATTAACTGTTGCAGCTCGGAAGAGCGTGACCCCTGTCTTAGACGTCGCTTGTTCTATCTTATCAGACATAATGCAGACGAAAAAAATTGTGCTACCAAGAAAATCCCAAGGACCAAAAAAGTCAGCAACAGCAAAAGTGCTAACCTACATTTTCAGTCAGCTTTACAGGAGGAGCTGAAACATAATATTCAACAACCATACAAATCCCAACTACTTCTGTGAACTTCTTACTCAGCTGGAGAATTGCTGAAGTGGTTGTCTTGCTACAAGGAACTTGCCACTGTTCCACTTTTTGCTGACCAATTCTGTCTCAAGTGGTACTCAATGGAGAGCTCACAATTGTAGCCCAGTAAACACTATTTGGTGTGACTAGCAAAAGGCTGCAGGCTTTGCACTGCCCAGCAATAGTGTCTCAGGACTGTTTTGGCTTTACTCACAGCTGGGCACAGGCTGGTTTATCAGCTGTTGACAGGAGTAGCACCCATGGACTGCCCTGGTTTAGCTTTTCCCTGAGAGTCCCAGTTCCGCACCTGTCAGACAATGGCTGGGAAGCAGAGGGTGAAAAACAGCAGCCCTTCATAGCAATAACAACAAAAAAAAACTTGACAACAAAAAGAAACTGATGGGAATACAGTGTGTTGTACTGAAAAAAGGCTTAAAAGTGACACAAGACCAAGAAAGAGGAAACTCCCACCTATAAATGGTGCAGAGACCAAGACTCTCCAACTAGTGGAAGTTAGAAAGTGGTCTGTTTATTACAATGCTGCACACACCCAGGAGAAATCTCACACAGGCATGTGCGAAGTCTCCAAGTTTCAAAGTTTCGAAGATTCTAACAGTGCCCTATCCTCCTGTCCTGAAAGAGCAAAGCCAAGCAGATGATACATCATCTTAACTCTACTGGCCCAGCTGCTAATTATTAACTTTTCTACATTGCTTTTACTCTAATAATTATATGTATAGCTTCTATACCCTAGCTAAGCTCTTAACCCTTTAATTCTTGCTTCATAAGTACCTTGGGATGACAACAATTTGTCAGAAACACTAACAGTTCTTACGTCAAAGCCACCCAGTGCCTTCTCCCTCTTCTTCCTGAGAAAGATGAAACCATCAGTCTTGGGACCTACAAGGAAAATCGAAGGGTGACCATCACACAACAGAAAGAGACTGTGAAAAGAGAAATGTTATTTTTCAATGTATTTGAGGGTGTTTCTAATAAGGCTTTTCTGCATTAATTTATACTTTAAGTAATAGTTCTGTTTTAGCTGGACTAACAGTAACTTGTGTTTTGATTGTATTATAAAGATTTTTAAACTTACAGTAAGTTCTTAGTTCTATGTAATAGTTTCCTCTTTCCTATAACAGGATTTGCATCAAATATGTCACATAAGAGAGGAGAGTAGTTAATATGCCCTCGGACTTAGAGGTAACATTTATAATGCTCGGTTTATTACTCTTGAAGTGGAAGTAGGGCAAAAAGGCAGTTGTGAAATAAAGTTAAGGTATGATGTTAATGATTGTCCTATGGGATAAGGGCTAAAAATCTGAAGAATTGTTATCTTTACTACAAATTTCAAAAACTATCACTAAATATATGAGAACCAAATGTTTGAAATCACAGTAAACTTGACTCTATGAACTGGCATGTATCTTTCATTTGAAAAATAAGAGTGACGTAAATCACTATAAAAATACAAATAACTCTCCAATACAAATCTTTCTCTTGATTCAGGGGTTGTTTTTGATAAAAAACAAGGCATTGAAGGACAGAAGGAATTAACTCTCTTTTGACATCTATATCCACAAAAAATTTAAGGTGGCATCTAAGCCGGACAGAGACACAACAGAAGCATCCACTTGGTAAAGTGGTTACAGTGTGTCATCCTTTTGTCTGGCAGACACCCTTTCTCACTTTGGTTGCCTTGCCTTGCCCTGCTGGGCCCTGCTCTGAGGACCACGAGGTTTGGAAAGGAAACAGTGGATTGGGAGAACAGTGACTCTCTATGAAGAGTCTCTTTTTACTAGGGACTAAAACAGATATAGCTGTTCACCACCTAGTAGCAACCTCATTATTGCTGCTCATTTTTCCATATGAATACATTCTTTTTTCTCCATCCACTCATGCCAAAGGCATTATTATCCTCCTTTTGACCTTGGTCCACCTTGCCCAATTCATTGTGATCACAGCACTCAGCATCACTCTTGCTTCTTACATCCTGTTCACCTGTGGAGGCAGAGTTCATCTGCAAAGTACAGAACAAGGAGTTCATCTGCAAAGTACAGTGTTTCTCAATCAGAAGCACTTTTGTTTTCTTGGTAAAATTATGGTTTTTAATTTTGTTATGATGGTGTAGTTTTTTGGATGCTAGAGGTTATTTTATTTTTGTTGGTGGCTTTCTTTTCCCCACAGATATGATGTCACTTGGCACAATAGGTGGATGAAGACATAAATGGGAGTGAAAAGTGTGTTGGTTGAAAAATGGATTTTTTTAAGGAGCTGAAGCAGCTTGAAAAATTGATTGGATACAACAGTACTCTGAAATAAACAGGAAATAAGTTAAGTTCACAGACCTAAAACATGGCGTTACTTGCCACTTTCCTCCCTTGGCAAAATAGCACAAATATTTGAAGACATGTAATTCATTTTTAAGAGTGTTCCATGCTACTCTGAAAAAGTTTGTTTTCAGTCTTTTCTGTTCCTATTTCCAAAAAGAATTTTGAAATTACTTGCTGGATTGGGAGGAAGGATATAAATATCTTACACACTAGGTAAATGTTTAAACTTTTAGTCCCTGGCTATATTCATTTATCCAATATGAACAGACTGAAAGAGATTTATCAGAAGTAATTTCACGATTATAAGCTGCACCATTTTGACTAAAATTTTGGTCCGAACCCAAATTGCGGCTTATAATCAGGTGTGGCTTATATATGGACAAAGAACAAAAAGTTGCTGTTTTAGTTGGGAGGACAGGTGTCTGCTGAGAAAGGCAGGAGCTTCTCTTTGAAATGGAGAATGTAAACCCCCTCTCTCCAAATTATTAGAATTTTGAAATCAAGGGGTTTTCAGGCAAAAATATGGGAATTAGGAATAACAGTTCTTTTCTAGGGAAATTAAAATAGAAATACAGTACTACAAAGAAACAAACTCCAAACCCTGACAAAGTCAGAGTACAACCTGACACCCCGTCAGGCAGGGTGTTGGTAGCAGTCCCATTAAATGGTGACTGCATCCTCTTGCAGTGACAGATGTGATTCAGTTGGAGCAGTGCTCCTGCAGAAGGTGCAGTTTCCCTCCAGAGGTCCAGTGGTGATGTGGAGAAATCCGGTTTTCCTCTGGAGTCCAGTGGAGAAAGGGCTCCCTTAGTGTCCCAAAACTTCTGTTTTTGTCTTGGTAAGAAATGTTGGGCTCTTCCCCCTGGCTGGAGCAACTTCCAATGGGATGCAGTAATTTTATCAGTCCCACAGTGGGACTCAATGGGCCATTATCAGAAAATGACTCGCTGGAGGAAGGGTGGGTTGTGAAAAGATAAAGAACAATGCCCTACCTGGTTTCAATGGATGGCCCATTAGCAGAATATCTCCCACGGAGATAAGGATCACTGCCCCCACCCTCAACAGATGGTGATAGAATAGATACCTTTTATCACACTCTGTATTGTAATGTGCGGTTTATAATCAGGTGCGGCTTATGTATGGACAAAGAATGAAAAGTTGCTGACACCCGGAAAGTGCGTCTTATAATCGGTGCGGCTTATAATCGTGAAATTACTGTAACCCACAGCAATGCTACTTAAAGCCTTGAAGTTAGTTTTACTAGAAAATAGAAAATGGAGGTTCAGGTGTCTGAAAATAGCAAGGAGCCATATGTCTATCTTCATTATACTCCATGAGCATTGTATTCATGCAACTATTAGCAAAATTAAATTACTGGATAAGCTGAATTGATCCTAACTGGAGAGTTTAATCCAAGTCTCATCTTGCTATTTTGTTGTTTTCTCTCAAGGTGTTTGAAAATGAAAAAAAATATTCTTTATTTTTAAATAAAAAATTGATGTCATCCAAAGTACTTATTCTCCTCCATTGCACCAATGAAAAGTAAGTACAAAATTGTTCACAGGAAGGAAAGAAACAAGCCATAAATATGGTAGAGAATGTGCAAAGTGCTACCAACACAGGAAGCATTTTGCGATTTCTCTGCTCTTGTTTATGTTGGAGTAGTTACATGAAATGCAAACTACTAATACAGCAAGTTTTATGCATCAAAAGTTGTCCCAAGCAGTTATAACCTACAGAGGACATACAGCAATCATGTCAACAGGAGGGTACCAGAGAGCTCACCAGGATGCTGTATTAAATAGCCTGTCATCTTAGCCTAATTCTGCCTGATGATATCTCCAACAGCATCAAGGCCGTCCTCATCATCGGTGTGAATTTTCACCCAGGCTGAAAGCATTAGTGTGTATGAGAAAGATTGAATGGCCAAGCAGTGCTGCCTTCTTAACCTGGGAGAATATTAATAATGGATGATAGAAATGCCTCTAAAGATATTATATATCAAGCATATATAACATATTCTGTGATGCATCATAAGACTTTCTGTGATGGTCAATCTGAAATGATTGCTGGAAGTTGTGCCAAAGTCCTAAATATATTGTCTCCTGCTACACAAGGAGTTTCTTGGTGTTTTGGTGTAACTTTAAACACAAGGAGTTGATACCTTCAATCATCTAAAGCAAAGTTTGAGAAAGCACACTTTGTGTTGGTACTGATGTAGAAAAGTTTTTGTAAGAAGTTGTCTGTTTCCTGCTCTGGTGGCATTTTATGTCATCAAAACAAAATTAGATGGTTCATTCTAAGTACAACCTGATCCAACTGAAGATGTCCCTGCTCATTGCAGAGATGTTGGACTAGAGGATCTTAAAAGGTCCTACCAAACCAAACTCTTCTATGATTCTATTTTGGATAGTAAGAGTAGTCTGCTACAGTCAAAAGCCTTTTTAATTTTAAATTACTAGCTATGAAAAAAAAAAAAAAAAAAGAAAGAAAGGTGGAGCACATTTAGTGCAGGAGTAATTTTATTGGGCTAAGGGGAGCAAGTAGGCATGGTTGTTTGTTAGCATGGTATTTTTCAGAAACACAGACAAAGCGTTTTGGTGAGAAAAGAAGAAATCTTTATAACTTTGAATTCTTCTGGGGCAACTTGTATGAACACGTGAAAAATGTCAATAAAGAGAGTGGAAAGAACATGAAAAGTGAAGGGTTTAACTGTTGTCTGAAATGATAGTTATTCAAGTAGGTGCTGCTATTCAAATGATTCTTACTGGTTATCAATTAATACTTTAATAAATACATTATCTGCTAGTGTCCTAGCAGCAATTTCCCTCTATCATATACTTCATACCCCTTCTTTAAATCTTCACGTTCATTTATGATTTTTTCTTCTTGGCAAAGGCTCAAGTATTCATGCAGCTCGTTGACTATCCTTCTTATAATCTGTCACTCTAAAACAACTAAGAAAAGAAGAAATTAATGGAAACATCACTTCACTTGCCAGCAAATTGGAGGAAGAAACTAAAAAGAGAAATATTTCAATTTGTTCAAAATCTTGTAGTAATTTTCATTTCCATTATTTACAAAGGAAGAGTGTTGTAACCCTATACCCTGATGCCTTAAGAATGGTATGTCGCTGTAACTCTGTAACCCTGTAACCCCTGTAAAACCTATGGACTGACCCTCTGAAATCCTATTGGCAAGAAGTCAAGATTTTCTCCTCCCCTTTCCTGACCTATAGAAAAACCCGAGACCTTGAAGATCCCTCTCTTTTCCCTGCCTTTCCGCCATGGAAGCCATCTGAGAAACAAACTGAAATTCTTGGGATAAAAGACCCTCTAATATCTTATCCTGTTCTACATGATAGCACCCCAGGCTAACTCTGCAGAGTATATAGGGAGCAGGGTCAGCCTCGGGTGTTGTATCAGAAGAGGGCTCCAGAGACATAACTCAAAAATTAAAACAGTGAAGCATTAAGGAATATGAAGTTGGAAGCAAACCTACTTGTAAGTAGTTTTTTTATTTTGACAACAATTGATACTTGACTGGGAGAAATATGTCTGATCCAGGAAATAGTTTCTAGATTAAACTAGAGAAAATAGGCATTCTTCTAAGAACATATTCAGAAATGAGATGTGCTGATGCAAAAGGAAACTTTTGTCATATTAAACCTGGAACAAAATATGTGGATGCATTTTTACCAATCAGAACAAAAGTTACAATATAGGAACCGAGCCCCACACAACTACTTCCTGTCCACCAAAACTGTAAGTGCCTTGTTTTTTTAACTGGTTATAACATGATTTTGGGGTTGTATAAAAAAAAAAGTTTAAGTTAGGATCCAAACTGAAACTGCCAGTACTGGAGGAATTACAAATTAGAAAACAATCTCTACCACCAGAACAGTTAAATAGCATTGTTTATAAAGGTAATATAACACTGTTTCTTTTCTACTTTCCTCATTGTGCCTCATTTTTTTTTTTCATCACATATATGCATATTCTTCCTTATCAGAGATCCTTATTTTTCTTCTTCTCAGATAGTTAAATGTTGAATAAAGATCTTGGGCCCCTGAGAGTGCTTTAAATATTGTATTGTCCTACAGAAGGCTTATTCTCCACAAAGCCTCTAGAGATCTCTGTCTAGTGAAAGTTAAGCACCTACAAAAGAGAAGCCAGGCTACTGGTCTTTAACTCAGGATTATGGAAAATAGTTATAGAAGACGCTGAGAAGTGATCTTAACTGCTTCCCCTCCAAGACTGATCATGAGAATTTCCTTGTCTAATTTCAATGAATATTGATTGACAGGGAATTTTCACTTTTCTCAGGCTGATTATTCCAGTTATTTTCTAAAAGTTATTTTCTAATATCAAACCTAAATTTTACCCCTGGAGTTTTTCCCCCTCCAGTTTGTTTTATTTTGTTCATGTCATTTGCTTTGTTTATTTGGTTGTTTCATTTCACATCTGCTAAACTAGGAATGTATGTTAAGATCACTCCAAACTGACAAAAATCTATCCATGCATTAAGTTGCTTTCCATGACTCAAACAAAAGGGAAAGATTTGAGATAGTTGTTCATGGCTTCTCTCCCATGAACTACCACTTTTGTGAATTTTAATCCTTTTTAAGCCAGGGACCGATTTACTTGATATTTTTAGCACACAATATTAAATAAGTAAATGCTAACCTTCACACAGGAGCACTTAAGTTATACCTCTCTAATTCATGTAGTGTATAGAAACGAGACTAAAAGATAAGAACACTCTCCTCCTAGGCAGCTCTTAGCAGGTGATAAAATTGACAACCCTACCTCTTTTGTGCATTCTGAGGTTGTAGAGGATAATTATATACTTCTTAAAATCATATATGTGTACTTTGCATTCTCCTATAATGGAAATACTACATGCTCAAATATAGAGCCTTTTATATTTTCTCCAATTCAGTAAACACCAAAATTTGAATAATTCAGAATGCGTTGGATTGAATGATCTTTTCTGCAAGGCAGTCTTAATGTGAGACTACTTTTATTCTTTATGGCTTGATGGGTTTCATCCTCAGGGCTTTAGTAACATTAGTGATCCTTCAGAAAGCTTCTTTTTTGAAATTAATTTGTTTGCCATAATTTTTAGTTTTATGAGAAAGTAGTCTAGAATTTAATAGAAAGTGATAATTTTTCTATTTTCTTTTTGCTACCTTTGAAACATACCAGGAAAGTATCTGTGTGCAGAATATAATGGAAGTTTCTAAGTTTGGGTTTAGGGGCTAGAGAAAGAAAATTATTCCCTAGTCAATGTCATACATTATTTGAGGAGTAATTCTGTAGAAACATATTAAAACTATCCTTCTTTCACCCCTTGTTAAATTCTGTGGAATGGGAAGATAACAAGAATACTCTAGGTGGTTTATAACACGTTTCAGCATTTTCGTGGATGCAAGTCTACTTGAAAAAGCATATGAAGCTTGAAACTGTTAGAAGTCTTTCAGATACCTAAAGGACCTCAGTTTTTAAGATGTCCCAAAATCTTTATTAGGAGGAAGCATATACAGTAATTTCACGAATACAAGCCGCACCAATTTGACCAAAATTTTGGTGGAAACCCGGAAGTGCGGCTAATATTCCGGGGCGGCTAATCTATTAACAAAATTCTAAAAGCTGCCAACACGGAAGTGAGAGCCCGCGGCAGCCCCAAGCCAAGCTGGAGCCCGGCCGGCCCCGGCAGAGGTGGGAAAGCCTGGCAGAGGCGGGGCCAGCAGTGTGGGGGCGGGCGGCAGAGCCTGAGCCAGCAGGGCGGGGGAGCCCGGGAGAACTGGGGCTAGCAGTGCAGGGGAGCATGGCAGAAGCAGGAAGGCCGGCGGGTGGGGCTGCCTGGCAGCGGGGGAAGCCCAGCAGAATCGGGGCCAGCAGTGTGGGAGAGCCCGGCGGTGCGGGGGCCTGCAGTGCCGGCTAGGGCGAGGAAACGCGGCGGCGGTGCAGACGGGAGGGGGCGGCCGGCGAGCGTGGTGGCGGCGGCGGCAGCCCTGCCGGCGGGGCGAGCGAAAGCGGCGCTCGCGAAAGCGCCGCCCGGCGAGCGAAAGCGCCGCCGCTCGCGAAAGCGCCGCCGCGAGCCGCGAAAGCGCCGCCGCGAGCCGCGAACCGCGAACCGCGAGCCGCGAACCGCGAACCGCGAGCCGCGAACCGCGAGCCGCGAAAGCGCCGCCGCGAGCCGCGAGCCGCGAGCCGCGAAAGCGCCGCCGCGAGCCGCGAGCCGCGAAAGCGCCGCCGCGAGCCGCGAGCCGCGAAAGCGCCGCCGCGAGCCGCGAGCCGCGAAAGCGCCGCCGCGAACCGCGAGCCGCGAAAGCGCCGCCGCGAACCGCGAGCCGCGAAAGCGCCGCCGCGAACCGCGAGCCGCGAGCCGCGAAAGCGCCGCCGCGAACCGCGAGCCGCGAGCCGCGAGCCGCGAAAGCGCCGCCGCGAACCGCGAGCCGCGAGCCGCGAAAGCGCCGCCGCGAGCCGCGAACCGCGAACCGCGAGCCGCGAACCGCGAGCCGCGAACCGCGAGCCGCGAGCCGCGAACCGCGAGCCGCGAACCGCGAGCCGCGAACCGCGAGCCGCGAACCGCGAGCCGCGAAAGCGCCGCGGGGCGGGCGCGGCGCTCGCGAGGCGCGGCGCGGGGCGAGCGAAAGCGGCAGCGGGGCGGACGGCGAGCCCGGCGGCGGCAGCCCTGCCAGCCGGGCGAGCGAACGCGGCAGCGGGGCGGTGCTGACGGGAGAGGGGGGCCAGCGAGCCCGGCGGCGGCGGCAGCACCACCCGGCCAGCCCCGCCGAGCCGTGGCGCTGAGCTGGGCCACCCGGCCCCGTCGGCAACCATGAGCGGGCCGAGCCTGCCTGGCCCCGCCCCGAGCCAGTAAAGCCCGCTATGCCGCGATCCTGTTACTAATTGGCCAATTTGTGAAAGCTGCGCACGGATTCTCGCGACGAACGAAAGTGCGGCTAATATTCGGGGTGCGGCTTATCTATTGACAAAGACAGCAACATTGTCGAGGCACCGGGGGTGCGGCTTATAATCCGTGCGGCTTGTATTCGTGAAACTACTGTACTATATAATTACGAACTAGTCCAATGAGTAAGTCTGTTAACAGAAGCGATGCCTGCAGTGTCTGCACTCTCACTCATGCGAGGGTTAAGCCTTCAGGATGGTAGAGGTGGGACAACATTGAGTTCTCTAGAGGTGGGACAACATTGAGTTCTCTGGATTTAAAAGAGCTCTAGGCTCTTGCATCTCCAACTTGCATTTGCTACTGTTAAAAAATACCCAAAAAACCCCCAACAAAACAAAAAACAATGAAACAACAGCAACAAATTTACAACAGACGCAGTATGATTCCTGCTTGTGTTAAATGGGTTCCTTGGGAAATGGCCACTCAATACCTCCATTACTTCCAGTAACTAAAAGAAAAGAGGTCTCCTGGCAAAGAGGTGTCAGACAGTGCCTGTGATGATGTTGTTTCAACCCTGTTGCTCTTACTGCGCAATTTGGTGTGATTAGCTGAATTATCTTTAAAAAGATCAAAGTCCTTCTGTTCCTCCTAAACAATCTGTTTACCTTTAGGATACCGATAGAATATGTGGAAAGGAAATGTTGCTGTAAAAGGAAATTTTGCAGAGATGGAGTATTTTCTCAGTTATAGGTAAAACTAGGTAAAGAATGGCAAATAACTAGATAATGCAGTCTCACTGAGGCTCAGGCTCACTTTGGCTTTGACCATGCCAAAAATAATTGGCAAACAAATTTACAGAAAGATGTTTAAAACTCTTTACACCAAAAAAATGAACTAGCACTAAAGAATTTACCAGAAAATTACATTTGTTATTTTTTTAAAATGAGTTAATATTATTAAAATAGAAATAAAAGAAAACAAAATCCCTTCAGTAATATTTTAATTTGTTTTTTTATCATAAGCTTGAAGACAGTAACTGCTGGTTTTCAATATGGTCTGGCATTGGGCCTTAGTTAATTAACTACCTAACAAAGAGAAACAGAAAAAACTAATATTAAAAGTAAAGATATAATTCCAGTTTTTTCAGTAGGTTAATGTATTCAGCAGGTTAATATATATACCACCAGCATAGACATTTTTACTCTCTTAAAAATCACAGGAAAAGGACTACCTTGTGTATCCCAACACAGCCATACGGAAAATTACGGAGTAAGACATATACGCCGACTGAAATGCAAGGAAACATTACAAGAGGATATTTAAAATAAAAAAGGCTTTCTCCCTTCTTTTTCTGATATAGACCACCTGTACTTATATTTAGGGCAGGCCAGGAACAACTGTCACTTTTACCTATGAATATGGGTTAATTCTTCATGTGATGGATGCGCTTGTGACCTTCAAACTACTGCTTTGAGTGGCTTACAGAGAGCCTCAGTGCAGAATATTCAATTTGCCCTTAGGTTTGTGTTTCTATTAGAACACCTACCACTAAAGGTAGTCAGATTGTATGTTTATAGCAGTCCTTTATGCTTATTTTTTAAAGGTAATGGCAGAAATTAGTTCAGAAGTAATTTAAAATTAAGTGTAGCATATTTTATACCTTCCTAAATATCTCTCTAAAAATTACCATGTATGAATGGGGTTTGAATGAGAAAATATAATATTTTTTGTTTCAAATATTGGCAAACTTTAATTAATCTTAGCAATATTTGTGGGCAGGTTTTTTTGTACTGAAATAAAATCAAAATATGTGCTGTCAGGAAATATAGAATATTAAATTCATATACAGATTTACTTGAGGTGGAAGTGGGATTCTCTCCTTTATCTGAGTAACTCAGGGTTTAAATCCATTATCAGTACTAAATGTTACTTTGATTCATTCAATAACCTACTCATTAGACAATCTTCTCTCTCAAAGCAAATCCCAGATAATCTCTTCACATCTTATTGCCAAAGGACCGATCTTAATCAAATCCTTTAAGTATAGAATGATCTTTGCTTTCTGAGATGAGATCAGAAATAAAATACTGATGCCTGTTTGATTTTGGGCTTGCCTCACCTGAGAGTGATGATGCCTTTTTGTCTTTCATGGTCAATATATACAAATAGGAGAATCCTCAGGCAAGATGCTACAAGATCCAAATGCATGGATTCATCAACCAAAAGATGAAGATCAATTTATACTTCAAAATCTATGAGCTGAGTTTTCTCCATTTAGATTTTTTTTCTTTTTGAATGAAATGAGTTTGACAGATGCATTAGGAACTTGACTATAGTTCTATCCATACAGGTTTAATTAGCCTTACAAAATAATGCAGTTCTCACATGAAATTCATGTTTTCTGCCTATGAATACTTATCCTTAACTCTCTCCAGTCTTCTATATACTTTTAAAAAGTATTTATTATTTAATATATTTTACATTACTTAGAAATTATCTACAATTGCATTCAGGTTACAGTCTTTACTGTGAAACACTGATAAACATTGATAAAACCCACAAAATATCAACATTATGATCCTGCTAGTTTGTCTGTACCATGATTATATTTAAAAAGAAAAGGCAAAATACCCCCAAAATAAAACCCCTCACCCTATCCTAGCATTCCCACACCCTTAATAAAAAATTATGGCTATTGGATGGGTATTTGCTATTAAAGAATTTTAGTTGTTCTCTGCTCTCATGGCTTTTCTAGTGATATTTCTAAAATGTGCAAATAAAAAAAAAGTTACTTTGATTTTATTTATCCTTGCTGCTTGCTGGCATTCTCAGGGAGTAGCACTTCATGCAGCTCTGCCTGTGCTCTAATTCTCTAGCTGTAAAAAACACAATACTGGAATTTTCTCTACAGAATCAGATTTACCTAGAGACAGAGGGAAGGACTCAGGCCATGAGTGAATAAGGGTGTAGTTCTTCCAGTTGCTCTCACCAGAATGACACACACTCCTTGTTATGCAGTCCAGAGCAGGATGCATCTTCATGTCACCTCTCTCTCTCATCCATCAGTAGCTACATGAACCCTTTCCAAGCAGATGCACAAACAAATTTGCAATTGAAACATTTCAGATGAGTATGGATTACCTGGCAGCTCAGGTGTCAGAAGCAGTTGCTGATGGTACTACTGTCATATTTTGAAAGATGGAGAACAGAAATCTCACACCACTAAAGGACAATTGATTCCCTGTATTCTATTTTCCTGGTATCTTTCTGCAAGAGAGAGAGGACTATCGATTAAGACTTTTTTTGGTGTATTTATTAAAAACTTTTTCTTTGCACCATCAATAATATTTTACACAGTGAAATTGAAGGGAACTAATACCAAGAATGAACCAAATCCAGTTTCCAACATTTTGCTACCTGTGAGCAAAGCACTTAGTGCTTGGGAGACTTAAGATCATCTGATGATTTTTCTTGCTAGATCTTGAGTCACTGACTCAGGGCATCTCTGAAAAGGTGGTTAGTGGAAGTTTTATCTTAAGGTGTTGTGTCCAAAGAAGACACCAAAGTGTCTGGCATTGATTTTTCTTGCACTGCAACATTACTCTCAGGAGTAAACAATCAAAGACCCTATTGATAGAAACATGCGACAAGTCTGTGTCTATGTAGAACTACAGGCAATTTAATTTTTTAATATTACCTTTCCTTAACACACAAGGAAACTGGACAAAATCTTAAAGTGACTATCTGAGATGTGATACAGAATTTTCTGTTTAACACTCTTTATGGACCAAGGCTCCATCAATTAAATCAAGTACATAAGGTTAGCAATTAGATGCAGTTTCTGTACTTTAAACATGTCCTGTGTGGATGTTTCTTGGAGAAGGCTGGGAGAGAAAAATGAGGGAAAATCAGAATACTACTCCGATGGTTATTATAAAATACTGAAATATAAAAACTCTTTCTAACAGATTTTTGAACAAATCAAACTCTTCAGAGATTTTTACTGTTCCATTATTTGAACCATGATGACTGCTGTACCTTGCAGAGAAAAAACCGTTCCAAGCCTTATGATTATCCCTCTGCTGCATTCTGACTTGTTGAAGGAGAGACAGTTTGCCAAGTAAGCAACTGTATCACTTATGAAAGTCACAGTGCGATGTAAGTTACACAGTGCATACACACAGACATACACAACAGTGAATTTACACTTTCTGACACCTTAAAGGCTTTTCAGAAGTCACGGAAGCTTTAAAAGTGTCTGCTTTCTAGCAGTACACATACTTGCATAACTTTTTGTCATTTTTTTCCCTTTGTAGTTTTGCTGACTGCTATAGCTTTTATTCCTGAGACATATCAAAGAATATAGATAACAGAAGTCAAAAGATGGTAAATTCATAATCACATTCAAATATAGTGTATAACGCACATTTTAAATTATTTTTTATAGATGATTCATATTTTCACTTGCACTATCTTATATTTCTTTAAATTGATAGCCTAACTGTAGATGACAGTCAAGAAGAAACAAATCAGTGTCCCAGTGGGATAAAAATGAAACTTTCCTGCTGCTTCTGCAGAAGAAATTTGAGTACATGGATTCATCTATTTTGTCTCACAATGTATAGTATATTATACAGGAAATCCAAGTAGGATGGATTAATCCATTCTTTTTCTCTCAACTTCTTACATATTTTAAATTTATTTACAGGTATTACAGGAGGAGAGGGAAATGTTGTCACCAGATGATGACAGGATAGGTTCCTATCTTGGATTACTAATAAAGACCTTTCCTTACTGAAAGACAAACCACAAAATGAGCACATATGAGGAAATTGCTGTCATTAGTGCTAAATGCTAAATCCTTCCTCATTTGTTTCCTTTAGTACTTTACCACATTTTTTGTGACCTCCAAAATGATCTTTTGAAAGTCAGATTTGTACCTTGGTCTCCTTGTGAATGATGCACTGCAGAAACAGGAGCCCCTTCTGAGCACAATTTCTATATTTTGCCATTTTTTAATACATCAATCAGTCATGGCAAACAGTCAATCCTCCCTGCCAGTAGTGCTGGTGAGTAAGGCAAGGATTTTCAGTGTCAGGTCAAAAACCCTCTCCAGCTCACATGTATTAATGTTGCACCCAGCAGGAGCAGCACACACACCTCAGGCTAACGTTCCCTTCTGCCAGCACCCAGCCTGAGCTCAGGGTCATTAATTCAGCCCATGTTGTTCATCCCAAATCAGCTTGACACCGTGGTTACAGGGACAAGTCCTTCATGGAGGTCAGGGCTGCCCACTGGGAAGAGAGGCTGAGGCTTATAAATTAATCTCTCTTCACCACTTGCTGGTCAGAAAGAAAAACACACAGAATGATACAGACAAGAGTGTGATAGACATAGCGACAATTCTACTGAGTTAGAGCTATTATGGGCAATCCTACCTGAGAACCTCATGGACTGTGATCTTCAGATCAAATTGGAACTCCATGGCCACTTTAATAATTTTTGAGCTATCAGTTTAGAAAATCTTCCGAAGAAGGAAACTTCATCCTTACCACTTTCCAGATACAAAGGAAGAAATTATGTCCACTCTTGTTTGAATTGTTTTAGTAGCACTTGCCAGAGTTGATTTAGTTTCGGTAAAAATATAAGCAAGACAATTGTCATTTACTGACTTCTCTGGATTAACTTTGAATTGTTTCTAAATTTAATAGATCGAAATATTTTAAAAGAAAATAAAATTTCATGTAGAAAGGAAGATTTTCCATTATCAATAATTAGATCTCCTTTTCTTTTTTCTTTTTCCTTTTTTTTTTTTTTTTTTTTTAATGTAAAGAGATGTAGGTCCCCAAGCACCTGTAAAACAAAAGCGAGAGAAAACATCAAGGGATTTATGCTTTGTTACCAACAACTTTGAGATGTTTTCCTTTGAACATATTTCATTCCATTCCCTGTAGGATTTACTTTATATTTCCTAGGTCTTTAGGGACAGAAGGGTTGAAAGGAAGTTGGACTACACTATGAAGCCAGCAGGGCAGAAGACATGAACTGTTTTACTGATTTCAAAATAGGACCTGAGGTTGTCAGAAAAAAAATCCCAATTTTTTTTATTACCAAAGGCAGATTTAAAAGGCTATTTAGCAATGAAGGAGAAAAAGTGCATCAGTACATTCTGTCATTAAAATGTCAACATAACGAGCATTTGCTGTGGCAGATGTATTGCAAGCAGATTTATAGGTGTGCTACAGTATTTTCCAGTATGAACAAAACAAAAAAGAATTATGATTTTTTTTTTTTCAAATTTATTAAATATATATGTCCGGATGGATCACCATGGTTGTATTATGATTTCTCTAAAATTGTAAAAAAATCATTTTGGTGAAGAATTTCAGATTCCATTCTCTGTTAGATGAGGAACTAGAGTGTTATGTTAACATTTGTTAAGGGCCCATCCTTAAAAACTCTAGTTGTAGTTTAGTAAATTTAGTCTATCCCACCTTGCTCTACTTGTTCAGCTACTCTAGGATGCCATATATACAATAGAATTTAATTTCATCTGCTACAATTTTTCCATTTTGGGACAGAAAAGAGGAAAAAACTTTTAAATTCTGTCCTTAGTGATTAAATTCTAATTATAACAACTTACCATCTAAGAGTTACAATTAAAATAGTGAAAGTAAAGAGAAAATTTGACCCAGTATCTTCAAAGCTCTGAAATAAACAGTTGCCAGGCAGCTCTTATTACATTCTTGTGCAGCAACTGTTTACTAATATTTTGATTTCACCAATGAAAAATCAGACTCTGGAAGGAGATATGTATCCCATAAACTCCGAAAGAGACTCAGTAAGAGATTTGGACTTGTCTTCAGTTCAGCAAATAATAGTTCTTATACCCACTTGAGCTGTAACTTCTGAACGCTTTTATTTAAAGAAACCAACTATTTGAGTAACTACATCCTTGGTGTGTAAAACTCTACAAAGCTGACACATCATTTTCTTAGGAGTTCGTCAGCACAACACATCCATATTCTTCTGTTTTGTTTTGGTTTTTTGGTTTGGTTTTTTTTTTGTTTTTTTGTGTTTGTTTGTTGCTTTTTTTTTTTTGTTTCAAACTTAATGTGTGTCCATCTGTCAGTGTCCTGTATGCTCTGAAGTCTGTACAACATATTCTCTGCTTTTATGCAAGCTATAATTTGCAAAAAGAAAATAGAAATATCATTTCAAGACATAGCTCATTGAACCCATTTTAATTAAAACTTTTTGAAATAGATTTTATAAACTTCCTAATCTTAGCAGCAGATTAGCTGTCTGTTTATCGGATGAATGCACTAGGCGAATTTTGGTTTGCATACTTAGAGATTACAGCCCTATTTTGTCCTGAAGGTATTTTATTTGATGAGGTCCATTTTAAGCAGCCTAATTCATGAATTAGATGCCAGTGTAGGGCATAAACCCAATCTAATTTGAGGGACCCATATAATTTATTCCGCATGATGAATTCTCCCAAGGAAGCAGCAGAGCAGAAATACCTTTCACCAGTGAAGAGAAAGCCATGAATTTAGAATGGCAAAAAACCCTGAACTCCCAACAACAACAAACAAACAAGAAAAAAACCTCAACAATTTACTACTACACAATTCTTACACAAAATATTTAATACAAAAAAAATATGCATAATAATGATTACAGTAAATTCACGAATACAAGCCGCACTGAGTATAAGCCGCATCACTGGGTGTTGGCAAATATTTCGGTTTTTGTCCATAGATAAGCCTCACACGAATATAAGCCACTCTGTCGTTCGCAGCGAGGACCCGCGTGCAATTAGTAACAGAACCACGGGAGGGCGGGGTTTACTGGCTGAGCTAAGGCTGTGCAGGCTCGGCCCACTAGGGGCTGCTGACGGGGCCAGGTGGCCCAGCCCGGTGCTGCCGCTCGGGGCCGGCCGCCGCTGCCACTGGGCTCGGTCACCCCGGGTCGGCGCTGCCCCGCGGTGGCAGGCAGGGACGGAGCTTCCCCCGCTCCTACGGCAGCGGCGGCGGGCGGGGACGGAGCTTTCCCGCGCCCGTGGCGCCGGCGGCGGGCGCGGACAAAGCACCCCGCCTCCTCCCCGAGTCGCGGCAATGGCTGCGCAGGGTTCCCGTCGGCTCCCCGAGCCGCGGCAATGGCGGTGCGCACTTCCCCCCCCCTCCCTGGGCCGCGGCAATGGCTGCGCAGGGCTCCCGTCGGCTCCCGGAGCCGCGGCAATGGCGGCGCCCCCCCCCCCGTCGGCTCCCCGGGCCGCGGCAATGGCGGCGCAGCCCCCCCGCGTCCTCCCTGAGCCGCGGTATTGGCGGCGCCCCCCCCAAAGTCAACTCCCCGAGCCGCGGCAATGGCGGCGCCCCCCCCCCCGTCGGCTCCCCGGAGCCGCGGGCAACGGCGGCACCCCCCCCCCTCCTCCCCTGGGCTGCGGCAGAGGAGGGAAGAAGAGAGCTCTCCTGCCTCTCTCCCCGCCCCCCGTGCTGCCTGCAGGGAGCCAGGGCGACACGGTAACACTGTAACAATTGCGAAATGCCGGCTTTTACTGGCCGGTGCTTGGCTCGGCACTCTGGCTGGCACGTCTGGGGTTGTAAATGTCAGAAAATTATTAATATATTAGCCGCACCCGACTATTAGCCGCACTTCCGGGTTTCCACCAAAATTTTTGTCAAATTGCTGCGGCTTGTATTCGTGAAATTACTGTAAATTTTTTTTCAAGGACACCTTAGAAGTGAATACTATCAAGACAGTATAACATTAATGTAAATCATCAACACAATTTATTAACAACACAATTCCTGTAATACATAGGCAAGGAGGAATTTTGGAAACAGCATTAATCCAAGACATTCCAATCTGTATATACAGGTAATTCTTAACTCTTTTTGCCAAGCAGAGCTAACCAAATTTCATGTGCCATCTGATTGTTACAGCCTCTTCAGTTGGACTTGTTCCCTGCCGAGTTCAAATCCAATAAATGCAGATGCATAATTGTCCATCAATTTTCTGATTTACTTGTTTTGAAATTCATCTATGGCCTTCAGTAGCGTTCATAAGCCCTTGAGTCAAAATGGTCTGAATCTGAGCCTTACAGAGTTCCAGGTAATCTTCCCTAGTAGAATACAGCCTGCTGCTTGCTGGGACCTTTTTTAAGTTGAGAAAGATTAAAATTGAAGTATTGCAAGAAGCAAATCCCTCTACTCAGCTATGTGCACCTGAATATTTAGCAGTGCTATGCCTAGCAGATCAGTGCAACATTTTTTATTTGTATATAAATAAATACATACAAATTTGGTGATACTTAATATAGTGGATGATATCTCCTTTACTTTTTTTTAGTTTTTTAATTTTCTTTTTGGATAAGCTCCACGTACAGGACCTGACAAACTGGGTGAGATTCAGGTACCCATCTAGATGGAGAACCAGGGATATAGCTGATGAACAAAGTAAGGTCACAGAAATTCTGCCTTGAACTGTCCTTAAAGATTTTACCAATTAGAAGTTCATGAACTGGCTGTTCCATGCCAACTACAACATCTAACACCTATGTTTGAGTAGGTTTCTTCATGAAGCCTTTCAGAAAAAATGTGGATATCACTGCCACAGAATGAGCAAGAAAATTTTGTGGGTTTTTAATCTTAGTTTACTCAAAAAAGACTTGTTATTTCAGTAAGTATTGGCTACATCTTGAACTTTCAAAATACAGAAAAATCATTGTCTAATACACGTTGCTCTTTTCCAAACATATTGCTTTTAACTTATTGGTTTTGTTGCTGCACAGACCATTCTGTATCCTTTTCTGTATATTTCCTACTTCTATTTCAGCCTTTGTTTTTAGGGGCCAGAGCTGACTTTGTGACCAAGATAAGTGCATTTTCATCTTTATTCCCGAAGATTTGAATGTCTTTTTCCTAAGAGGTGATAACTAATTTGGAACTCATCACTGTGTTTCCATGTAGAGCTGAAATGTTTTCTCCTGTTAACGTTGCTTTGTATTAACTGTCTTCAGGTTCCATCTGCCCTTTTATTGCCTAAACTGTCAGTAACACGGCAGAATTTTGCACCTCTTTGAGCTTAATATTCAGTGACAAGCCCAAATACATTCATTTCAATGAATCCTGTCCCCTCACTTGTAATGTATTCACTGCAATAATTAGCTATATCCTACATGTCAGAAAACCCATAAAGATCATTAGGGCAACTTGCTTGGAACTGCCCTTTGTGAAAATTTCTGCCTTTTCTTTAGCATGTGATTGATTTATGACAGTGTCAACTCCACAAAGCTGGACTACACTACAATTTTCGTGGGAAAGTGCTAAATCCATCTCCAATTCTCACACATAATATACAGTAATTTCACGAATACAAGCCGCACCAATTTGACTAAGATTTTGCTCCTAAACCGGAAATGCGGCTAATAATCAGGAGCGGCTAATACAACCTCAGAAGTGCCTGCCAGAGTGCTGAGCCGAGCAGCTGCAAAGTCGGCATTTTGCGATTGTTACAAATCGCTACTCTGTTGCACCGCGGGTGGAGCCTGGCTCCCTGTAGGCAGCACGGGGGGCGGGGAGAGAGGCGGGAGAGCTCTCTTTCCTCCTCTGCCACAGCCCAGGGGAGAGAGGGGGGGGCCCGGTGCCGCCATTGCCGCGGCCCGGGGAGGAGAGGGGCGACCCGGGCCGCCCCTACCGCGGCCCGGGGAGGTGGGGGGAAGCCCGCGCCGCCATTGCCGCGGCCCGGGGAGGGGGGTGGAAGCCCGCGCCGCCATTGCTGCGGCTCGGGGAGCCGACGGGAGCCCCGCGCTGCCATTGCTGCGGCCCAGGAAGGGGGGGGAAGCCCGTGCCGCCATTGCTGCGGCCCGGGGAGGGGGGGGGAAGCCCGCGCCGCCATTGCTGCGGCCCAGGGAGGATGGGGGAAGCGCGCACCGCCATTGCTGCAGCCCAGGGAGGGGGGGGAAGTGCGCGCCGCCATTGCTGCGGCCCGGGGAGGGGGGGGAAGCGCGCACCGCCATTGCTGCGGCTCGGGGAGCCGACAGGAGCCCCGCGCAAGCCATTGCTGTGGCCCGGGGAGCCGACGGGGTGCTTTGTCCCCGCCCGCCGCCGCCGCGGCAGGAGCGGGGAAACTCCGTCCCTGCCCGCCGCCGGCGCCACGGGCGCGGGAAAGCTCCGTCCCTGCCCGCCGCCGCTGCCGTAGGAGCGGGAGAAGCTCCGTCCCTGCCTGCTACCGCGGGGCAGCGCCGACCCGGGGTGACCGAGCCCAGTGGCAGCGGCGGCCGGCCCTGAGCGGCAGCACCGGGCTGGGCCACCTGGCCCCGTCAGCAGCCCCTAGTGGGCCGAGCCTGCACAGCCTTAGCTCAGCCAGTAAACCCCGCCCTCCCGCGGTTCTGTTACTAATTGCACGCGGGTCCTCGCTGCGAACGACAAAGCGGCTTATATTCGGGTGCGGCTTATCTATGGACACAAACCAAAATGTTTGCCAACACCCAGTGATGCGGCTTATACTCAGTGCGGCTTGTATTCGTGAATTTACTGTAACTGTGGATGTGGTTAAAAAAGACATAGGACTGCAGAAAGCAACCTATACATTAAACAGGAACTTTGAGAGACAATATGTCCTTTTGGAAATAAATAAATTATCCCTCTGCAAGGACTTGAAAACACAGTTGCCTGTTTCAGATACTGTCAAGGCCACAAAAGAAAGTTGCCATAAAAGAAGCCATCACAGCAGGAATTTGAGATAAGCTCAGAAGAGAGGAGTTATGACAGGAATTTGCTAATTCCAGGCCTGTCCGAGGTGAGATCTGGTTACCACATCCTGGTTAATGTATCTGGACAAAAGTTCCCATATCATGCCAAGTTATGGGACAGATGGCACCTGCAACCACCAACAACCACTGAAGGACACCCAGGCTCATTTCTGGGGCCTTCCACCAGAGGACTGGGTGTGATCTACAGCATTAAAACTCTCCCAGGGCAGGTAGCACGGCATTCCCACCTGAATGTAAACATTACTTTGCAGGATTCTCTGACACTTGATGGATAAAGGCTTGCGACCATCACTTTGACCAATAGACTCTAAACTGCGACAATCAAATATCATCACCAGATCCACAGGTGCTGATAACTTTCCACTCTTGTCCTTTCTCTTTCTTTCTTTCTTTCTTTTTCTTTCTTTCTTTCTCTTTCTTTCTTTCTTTCTTTCTTTCTTTCTTTCTTTCTTTCTTTCTTTCTTTCTTTCTTTCTTTCTTTCTTTCTCTCTTTCTCTCTTTCTCTCTTTCTTTCCTTCTTTTCTTTCCTCTTTTTCTCTTTCTTTCTTTCTTTCTTTCTTTCTTTCTTTCTTTCTCTCTTTCTCTCTTTCTCTCTTTCTCTCTTTCTCTTTTTCTTTCCTTCTTTTCTTTCTTTCTTTTTCTTTCTCTTTCTTTCTTTCTTTCTCTCTTTCTTTCTCTCTTTCTCTCTTTCTTTCCTTCTTTTCTTTCTTTCTTTTTCTTTCTCTTTCTTCTTTCTTTCTTTCTTTCTTTCTTTCTTTCTTTCTTTCTTTCTTTCTTTCTTTCTTTCTTTCTTTCTCTCTTTCTCTCTTTCTCTCTGTCTCTCTTTCTCTCTTTCTCTTTTTCTTTCCTTCTTTTCTTTCTTTCTTTTTCTTTCTCTTTCTTTCTTTCTTTCTTTCTCTCTTTCTTTCTCTCTTTCTTTCTCTCTTTCTTTCCTTCTTTTCTTTCTTTCTTTTTCTTTCTCTTTCTTCTTTCTTTCTTTCTTTCTTTCTTTCTTTCTTTCTTTCTTTCTTTCTTTCTTTCTTTCTTTCTTTCTTTCTTTCCTTTCATTCTTTCTTTCTTTCTCTCTTTCTTTCTTTCTTTCTCTCTTTCTTTCCTTCTTTCTTTCTTTTTCTTTCTCTTTCTTTCTTTCTTTCTTTCTTTCTTTCTTTCTTTCTTTCTTTCTTTCTTTCTTTCTTCATTTCTTTCTTTCTTTCTTTTCTTTCTCTCTCTTTTTTTCTTCCTCTCTTCCTTTCTTTCTTTCTCTTTTTTTTTCTTGTTTCATTCTTTCTTTCTCTTTCCCTTACCTATTTCCTTAAGTGATGTTTTTTTATATATTTATTTCTATTTCTATTTCTATTTCTATTTCTATTTCTATTTCTATTTCTATTTCTATTTCTATTTATATTTATATTTATATTTATATTTATATTTATATTTATATTTATATTTATATTTATATTTTGTGGGGTTTTTTGTTTTTTGTTTTTTGGGTTTTGTTTTGTTTTGTTTCTTTTAATTGATTTATTTATAAACACTGATCATTCTGTGTCATTTCATTCTAATCTACCCCAAGGGAGCTATCAACAAGAGCCCCAGTTAGCCTTGCCTTCAGGGCTGGCTGCCACACACTCTTAGAGGAGTCAACTACCAGACCCCATCAAGTTCATTAAGCAGCTGAGGGATGATTGTGCTGAAACGCACACTGGAATTTTAACTAGCATATGGATCCAACGATGAAGAGTTAACTGTTATTACATCATGCTTGACTTTGAGAAACTGGAGGAGGAGGAAGGGAACAAGTATTACCTAAGGAGACAGATAAGTCCCACAGTACAGCAAGTCACAATTTGATTTGTTATTGTGAGTGAGAGGCAATCACAGAATAGAGGGTTTATTTTAACATATTATGGAATTAATCATATTGCAACTTCCAAGGGAGCTCCTTTTTTAATAAGATGAGGTTCAGAACATTTCAGAGCCACTGCTCTTCAATAAGTGCTAAGTACTCAACCCTTCATAACACAAAACACTGTCTCAGACCCTTTTATCTATTATTAGTGCACAGATGAAAAAATAATTAAGATTCTGTAAAGTATTGAATTTCTGGTTATGCAATAACATATTAACACATCCAAAGTTAATGGATAGTCTGAATGCACATTTTATATATGTGAAACATAAATTTAAGGTTTAAAACCTTAAGAAATTAAGAACTCATGTCTTAACTGAGAAAAAAAAATACTTCCTCCTACCCTCCCAGTGCACTAAGTGAAATAAGTTGGCATATTCCCACATATTTTGCAGAAATTGATTCTTATGTCTGGTGTCAAAATACAAGCCAAAACCTGCAAATTTTGCTCAAACTGAACAAGAAAGAGCACCTTAATTTTATGAGATCTGAAATATAACATTTTTAGTAACTTTGAGCAAAAGCAAAGGTTTGGGAAACTTATCGAATTTGCATATTTTTTGATTGAAGTGTTGCTAGAGACAAATAACTGTAATTATTTTGTTGCCTTCTTGGTTGAAAATCTAGGCATAAAAATATTTATATCTGCAAACAGGTCACTGTATTAAAAACAAACAGAAAAAACCAAACAAACTAAATAAAAACCACAGCAAAAATCTACAAACCCCTTACGGAAAAGGAGCAACCTTAGCATCCAAAATCTATCTACATTTTATTTTAGTGAATTTTGCATATTTCCTGGGCAGTAGACAGTGTGGATTTAAACCTCCTTGGACAAAGACAAGGAAATTAATAATGTAATGCTACCATTGGTTTGTGCTCTGAGATTTGAAGTTCTGGGGAAACACAGGACCACTGCTACTATCTCCAGCTTAATGAAAAACATGAAGTTCACATCCTCATTTTCATAATTTCCCCTTCACTGCTGACAGATGAAATTAAATAAAAATGTTGTGCATTGGGCGAGACTGAGATCTTGTTTGAAAGAAGTGTGAGCAAAGCATCAAGAGTTTTGTTGCTGTGCAACAATTAAAACATTATTTGTTCACCACTAACAGTGGCGTAAAATAGGACCAGGGTTAATTATCTCCCAGCTGTGGGATAAACACTAAAACAGAGAAAGATTTACAAGGAGACTTCATAAAAACCTGGAAATTGAACAGAAAGTAAAATACAGTAAAATACAAATGTGATTTCACATGTTTCTCAACTCACAGATGCACAGATGCTGTTTGTATCAGGTGAGCTTTCGTTGTAAAGGTACATTTTGCAGTTTCACAGCTCAGCAAAACGAGGGACTAAGGCAGATTGAGTGTCACTGGTAAATTGAACTTTCAGTAAGGGATAAACTCAGAATCTGTGTTTCTGTCCCTGACTTGCAGGTTGAAAAGCAAATATTATAAGGAAAACTTGTTCCTTGCCACAGACATTTAGCAGAAGGGTGGGTTAGGATTGTGTTTGCATCTGGCAAAATGCCCTCCTTGCCATCACCAGGCCAAGAGGCTCAGGGTAGGGTGACACATTGTGAAGATGCAGTTGGCAGTGGTCCTTTAAGGAACTCAAACCGCTCGCTCATGGCACGCATGCACTGACAGGGGCTGGAACTTCTGCTGGCAATGTCACACTTGCCCATCCCTGCATGTCCAGGGCTTGATGCTGCTCCACTGCTGCACTCTGGCCAGGCTACTTCTGGCCAGCTAGCCACTGAGGCCATGGCAGTGCTGACCTGAAAGAGGTTGGTGCCATCGGAACAGAGAGGGCACTGTTTATGGCTCAACGCAAAAAAGCAATAAAGCAATGGAAAATAGGGCCTAAATGAAGTTTGCTTAGAACCTTAATTGGTTGAGGGAAACAAAAAAATCCTTCTCAGCTGCTGCCACAGGGGATTTTTTATTCATAATCCCAATTCACAATTTGCTGTTTGAAATATATCATAATCCTCTAAAGTCCTTTTTCTTGAAATAGGGAGACACATTTTAAGTATATGAGGGAATTTCTGGGAAAGAAAAGAAATGCAGTAGAGTAATTATTAGTTATTAATTCTGCAAGAGACTAGTATATCAGAAAAGAAATATAGCATCTTGCTTTGTTACAGTAATATACAGCTCATAGTAGGATGAAATTAGAAGAAATTTTAATATATTAAGTAAAAAATTAGCTCAAGATGACACATGCTGACTTCTCCAATCTGATGTGTGAAGTGAAGGTAAAAAAAGACGAGTTCTCTAATAAGACAAAATGAAAGAATTAAATATTAAGTTATCTAAATGGGAGCAGAAACAGGTTGGTCTGTTTAATTTTTGAGATTAGAGATTTTTCCTTAGAAAGGAAATTAGTGTTTCTGTGACTTATACCTAATTTAAATTCTAAGTTTTCTGAACTCTCTGTACTGAAAAGGAATATTGCAGACACTTAATTCACATGGTGTTAAACCAAGCCAAAGCCATGAAAATGCCATGGTGCCATTTAGTGAAAATTTATCTTTCACTGTGAATAGTTGAATTACAACTGAAATGAAATAGGAAATAATCTTTTCTTCTATAAACCTTGCACCTGGAAGAGAGTACATCTGTTTAATATCTTACCACTTCTATCATTCTGTGTTGTACATGAAACTGTTCTGGCAGTAGTCACATGGGGCTTCTATTTCTTTTGTTAAGTTAGCCCAATTATTATAAATGTCACCTATTTATTCCTATGACTATTCTTCCAACATAGAGATGTGTGTATCATGCTTAGTCTATCCCATGCTTAAATACATTTAAGTGTGAGAGAAATTAAATTCTAGTTAGTTTGAGACCAGGAGGAAGATGCTATTTTTATTTAGCAAACCATTCTATCCACTGTTCCTAAACATTCTCAGATTGTAATGGCTATCATTATTTTAGTAAAAAAACAGGAGCTAATTTGAGGGAATTTTAAAAATTCCGTGAAAGGAAATCTGTGGGGGATTTTCCTCAAATTTGCAAACAATAAATGTATTCTTATGCTTTATTTCAGTACATAATTATCTGTTAATTAGTACTGCACATAAATTATTACTATGATCATACTTTACTGGTATAGTAAATAATTATAAAATCTTTAGATGACTAATTATTTTCTCATTTCTATTGGACAATCAGCAACTGTACATCAACATACAAATTAGTGAATATGAATGTCTGCATCTGCTGCACCTCAAGGGGGAATACTCCACTATTCTTAAGTGAGCATTTATTTTGTTCCAATTTTCACTGTCTTCTTTGTTTGATCCTCTTTCTCTAAGATGTCTTCAGTGAAAGAAACATATCTGAGTTCCTAAGGGTTTATCAAAAGACCAGATGTAGTTTATTTTCAAAGACTTCAGTGTTCCCTGTACAGAACCTAAAGTATGGGACAGTGTCAAAGACAATTTCTTTAGTGTTGGGTACTAGAAATGCATTTGAAGCAAAACAGCTGAATTGTGAATTGGAGCAATTTCATCATCTCTCCATGTGGAGTACTATTCTGTTTTTATTTTAAAACACCCTAGAACCAGAGAAATAAATTATGCCAGCTCTCAATACAAATTATTAGGTCAGTTCATTTTAAAAAGAAACATCAAGAAAAATGTCATTTTAGAAAAAGGAAAATGTGTAGAGATATAAGGAATATATATTTTTTATCAAATATATAATTTAGTATCAATAATGTATAATTCCCACCCCCACTGTTAGTCAAACATATTTTACTTGTAATAAATGAAAGTAATAAATTATTGAACTTAGTTTTGTTTTAAATGTATTTTTAGGACAACACACCTTTTTGATTCAAATATTCTGCCTATTGTCATTGATAGGCCAGTGCAGGCATTTAATTGGATCCATTGGTATAACCTCAGAGTGCCTCATCCACCTCTAGCACTGCAACTCCTGCATGTATACAGGAGCCTGTGTTTAGTCCATACAGGAAAGCCACACTTAAAAGCAGTAGAATGGATATCAAGAAGGCATGATGCTCTCAGTTTTTTTTAAAAAAAGTTAATTTTAAATTTAATTTTAGCTACTACCAGTATCTTGCTTTTTCAAGATGCAAAACATATATTTTTTTGCAGGTCTAGCGTGCTGTTACAGAACATGCACAGTATGTGCACACATAAGAAGTGTATACACACTTATATATTTACATACATCCTGGCTTATTGTGATTGATAGTTGCATGGAAACTTCAAAGAATTGCCAAGCTGTTAACCCCTTTAACTGCAAAAAAGGGCCAAATTTTAATCTCTCTCTCTTCTACTCCTTCTTCTTCTCTTCTCTTTTTTTTTTTTTTTTTTTTATAAATTCACATGGCATGAAGTTAAACACATATTTACTTTAAGAACTAATATTGTTGTTCCATGTGTGTGTTGATGGCCAGAAGAAAAGCTACAAACAATAACATTTTCATGTATAGGTCTTAAAAAAGTCTCACAGGTTTTAAACTGTTTTTTTAAATACAGTTTTTTTACACCTTTCCTGAGAAAAAACTCAATTTTCTGTTGTGGCTGCCCCATCCCTGGAAGTGTTTAAGGCCAGGTTGGATGGAGCTATGAAAAACTTGTTTTAGTGGAAGGCATCCCTGCCCATTGCAGTGGGGCTGGAAGTAGATGATTTCTAAACTCTCTTCCAACCCAAACCATTTTATGATTCTAAGATCTCCGATGCCCTCAGCAAGGAGAGCAGCCTCTGCAGAACTCTGCCAGGGCAGAATGACACAATCTGAAAACCTGCATGATAAAATAGAGAAACACTAAACCACAAACAAGAGATTAAAAACACATGCTGCAGTAGCAAACAGATCCCTACTTCTGCTCCATTTACAGAAAACCTACCAAGAGAACCTAGATCTCAATTCCATGTGTCTTTCCACAGAGAAGAACATATTCAAGCAGTAAAAGCTTATCCACAAAGCTGGTGTGAAGAACATGTATCAGGTCTCACTGAAACAGCTGTTGCAAATTCCACTGGATGCATTAAGTCCATGTTTTCCTCTTTATCATATCTGGTTTGGCATTGTGGGATCACTCTTTATTGCTCTTGATTTACATCTACAGAAAATAAGAAATGTGCCTGAACTACTTTGCACATTATTAATTTATTCCACTGGTGTATAGTGCTATAGTTCTCATGGAGGAACAATAATGCCTAATTCTGGATTTCCCAAGGAACGGTGACAATCCAAAGTAATACTTATAACTACTGACCTCTACCATGCAACCCAAATACTTTCCTGAGGTTAATGCCAAAATGCTGAAAAAAAATTAGCAAGATTGACCAGAATAATTTTAAATTTACCTAATTACATGAAGTAGATGGCATATTTTAGCAATTACATTTCAGCTGTGACTATTTTAGACCAAAACCCACTTAACTTTGTGATTACTGGAATTCACTTCCCTCTTATTCTGATATCAGGATGAAATCTCTAATCCCTATTTTGTTTATTTAGTCTTACTTGATGACACTTTTGCTACTACAACCAGCTAGTCAGGTATAGGCTATTTCTGTCCTTTCAATGATGTTTTTAGACGTTCTATTCAACATATCTATGTAAACCAACTGCTCTTGTCAAGCTATTTTGACAGGAGTAGCTGGCTACTTCAGGAACAGCATGTACAAATTAGATCTACTAATTGCATTCACATTAGTAAAAGCTATTGGCATGCTCTTTGTCAAACAGCATTTTTCAGGAAATGCAAAATATTTCTAGGTATTTATGCCAGCAGATAAGACAGTAGATAAAAAAAAGACTTCAGTGGATCCAGGAACAATGTACCTAAATGTGCTTCAGAAAAATGCATAACTTACCATTGTCCACAATATAAGATAAACCTATATATATATTATTTTTTTTTTAATCAGAATGCAACTAGTCACAAAAGAAATTAAAACCCAGTTACATTACATACAGAATACTTGAAAATCCTGGAGATAAGTTTTAAAACTTGTCAAAATGGGTAAAAATCATCTTATTTAGTATTGTTGATGAATGTTTTATAAAAACAAAAATAATTGTGAGTAAAATTTTTAAAGTTAAACAACCTGAAAAATCATACATTAGTGAAATGGTCAGTGTAATTTTGTTAAAGCCTTCAGGTTCTCATATGACATAAAGCTAGTTCAATTACTTCCAGAGCTGGTAATTTTACTGAAGATCACTAAACAGGCTAGATAGCATTTCTCAGACCACACTTACCATAACAGATTGACTACTAAAAAGAAGTCAAAGAACAAAGCATCCACACTGGCACACTAAGGTGCCCTGTTGAAATTACTCTAGGAAAATACCTGATAACTGCAGTTTTTATTCAAGACATCATATTCAGTGAAATTTTCCTGTCATGTTTACCTTCTCTACTTTTTTTTTTTTCTGAAATCATGGAAGATTTGATAAAACTTTCAAAACCTCATATAATTTATGAAAGTAAATTTTTTTCCAGAATGTATCTACAGTAATTTCACGAATACAAGCCGCACCATTTTGACTAAAATTTTGCTCCTACACCGGAAATGCAGCTTACACTCAAGAACAGCTAATGTGTGAATAATTTTCTGACATTTACAACCGCAGAAGTGCCAGCCAGGGTGCCGAGCTGATCACCTGCCAGTAAAACCCAGGATGTCGCGATTGTTACAAATTGGTTACTGTGTTGCGCGGCAGGTGGGGCTAGCTCAGTGCCGGCAGCGCGGGGTGCGGGGGGAAGGGAGGCAGGGGAGCTCCCTCCTTCAGGCAGGGGAGAAGCAGGGGGCTCTGTGCTGACATCCCCACGGCTCGGGGAGGAGGCAGGGGCTCCGTGCTGCCATCCCTGCAGCCTGTGGGGTAAGCGGGGGGCTCCTGCCCCCGCCTGCCGCGGCAGGAGCAGGCAGGCTCCGCCCCCGCCCTCTGCTGCGGGAGCGGGGGGACTCCGTCCCTACCAGCTGCTGCAGGTGCTGGCGGGCTCCATCCCTGCCCGCCACCACGGGCCGGGGCGAACGAATCCAGAGGCAGCGGCCAGCCCCAAGCGGCCCTGCCGAGCTGGGCCACCCGGCCCCGTCGGCAGCGCCGAGCGGGCTGAGCCTGCACAGCCCAATTTGAGCCAGTAAACCCCACCCTGCTGCGATTCTATTACTATTTGGCAACTTTATTGCACGCGGGTCCTCCCTGCGAATGACAGAGCGGCTTATAATCAGGTGTGGCTTATTTATGGATAAAGAACTAAATGTTTGCCAACACCCAGAGATGCGGTTTATAGTCTGTGCGGCTTGTATTCGTGAAATTACTGTAATTTCTCTTTGGAATTAATATTTTAGAAATTATCCTAGCTTTCAGTAATTAAGTAGAGCACACCTTGAAACAGCTTTCAAAAAGACAAGCACTATTATGTTTCTTGTATTTGATTCTGTCTTCCAATTTTTGAAATTTGTTTCCAAAAATCCTTCACACACTGTGGGAACATTTTTAGCTTTGCCCTTTGATATCCTTCATAATATTTCTCTGTGATTTCCTCATTTCTGTTACATTTATTTCATTGAGTTCTTCATCATCCTTTACTGTTTCCCAGAGAGTGTTATTTACTTCACCTATTTTGTTTTTTTCATCAGGGAACAACACATGTTTTATTATGGGTATGTACTCCAATGTGTAAACCCAGAAACGTACTCCACACCCACTTACTTGCCATGATATTTCAGTTACTTTATGAGTATATCTCTAGTGAAAAATGGCCATATTTCACAGTGAATATTTCTGACACAAACAACATATTTGTTTTCATTGAGCTGCACAGCTCTTTATTCTGAAACTGAGGGTTTTTGGAGCAGAGGGTCATGGTTTTTACACCTGTCTGAATCTGGTTGTATTCAGTGTAAGATGAAGAATTCAACAGAGGGTAAGTAAAATTTCAGAACCAACAGTAGTAACTGAAAGCTCAAAGTTGCAAATCATCATCCAATTGGTATCACACAACTAAAACCTTCCCTTTCATTTTAATTTCTTCCTAGTTTTTTTTCCAAATGCATAAGAATTTTCTTCACAACCTTTTCCCTCTCCTCTGAAATTGAGTTTTTTAGGGGAACTGTTGTCCTACCTATTAGACAAATGGGACTGAGAACTAATATCATAAATAAAGGGTCATCAAGCAAAATTTCATTTCTACAAATTGAAAAGAGGCTAAAAGTACTAGGATTAGGCTGATAGTTTCTCTCACACTGACCGCAATAAAATATTTCTTGATGATTTATTCTTCTATAAATTGCATCCGTAGCAATAGTAAAACAACACAGGACTCACATTCTGAAATATCATTTCATTATCAAGAGTAATTATAAAGAAACATGTTTTTAACACATTTTGGTTCATCCTAATTATAGGAAGGTTTATAAAACTTGTTGAGATAGATTTAATTCATGATAAGTAACAAATATTAATCATTATCATGATAAGGAGTTATAAATCAGACAGCAGATTTTATCTGCAGTGTATTTTATGATTCTTAGTCATGTCTTTATAACTTCTAATTTTCTTAGGGAAAAATATAGATATCTATTGTAAGGTACAATCACAAGTAATTATGGAAGTAATACTAGAATAAAGGAACTGATCTAAAAGGTGATGGCAATCATAGCCTCATTTTATTTAGAAAATATTACTAATTTTAACTAAAATTAAACATCCTCATATTCTCCTGAATATATTAAAACTATTGTTTATGACTATATGAGGTTCCTGGAGTTTTATTCACTTATAAGCATACATGCTTGCTTTTTATTTCATTTTAAAACTATATAAAGTCACCATTTCAATGAGTCTAGTTAATTAGGACACACATCCAAGCTTTTTCTTCACTGTAATCTAATTCTGCAGTCTCACAACGCGTACATTTTAGACTATAGTCAACTGAATAAAAAACATCTGCTTAACAACATTAATTATTAACATAATTCATTTCAAAATTGGACTATTATAGGCAGGACTGGACTATGCCTACTCTCTATAAGACTATATATTTGGAAAAATCTGAGATAAGATTTTGAACTTATATTTTCATCTCTACAATGACTTGAACTCAGAAATTTGACTCCTGAACCTGAACAACTTGTCCTCATTCCTCAGAAATACAGTCTGATACTAATATTCTTTAACATATACTAAATATCTTATTGTGGGGAGCATTATTACTAGAGGAAAATTGCAGATGATCAGGGTGCACTGAGCTACTTGTTCGGTGTATGGTTAGTATAGTACCTAACAGCCTTGTTTTATGAATATGAAAATTTGTTCTTAATTATATTCATAGATATGTGGATTATTGTGCATATGAAAAACAGCAGGCAAAGGAAGTTTTCTCAAACATAAACAAAAGCAAAATACATTAAAATTTATTTCTTTTAAATTGCTTAAGGAGTGATGTTTTGAGGTGTTGCAAAATTTTACTAGACACAAATTTTCTGGAAATAAGTGGGAATTTCACACTAAACGGCTGGTCTACTGTTAATGATAAATGCTCTATTTTTAATAGAAACATTAATATTTGAATGATTATAGTAATTTCACGAATACAAGCTGCACCGTTTTGACCAAAATTTTGGTGGAAACCCGAAGTGTGGCTAATACTCTGGGGCCGCTAGTTTATTAACGAAAATATGATATCTGCCCTTACCTGGTACCGTGCCTTTTCCTGTCCCGAGCCAAAACGGTTTGAAATCCATGGTTTCCCGGTGTTCCAATGATTAACCAATCAGAGAACAGCTTATTGCCTGCCTGTGGATGATGCCTTTACTGAGGGGCAGGGGGTGTGTTATCGGGGTGAGTTCCCTCAGCAAGTTCCCTTGGCGAGTTACCTCGGCAGTTTGATAAAAGTGTGTGATATTTCTCTGTACTTTTTAAAGTGTTTTCAGTCTTATGCGGCTGTGCGGCTGGCTGGGCTCGCAAGGAGAGGGGTGGGAGGGGTGCTTGGCTCACACAGAGGGGGTGAGGGGAGCGCTTGGCTCGCAAGGAGAGGGGTGGGGGGGCCGCTCGGCTCACACGGAGAAGGGTGAGTGGGGGGTGCTCGCCCGCGCTGCTGAGCGGAGTGGCTGTACCGGCACGGAGATGTGGCTCCACTCGGAGCTCGGTCGCTCGCCCACGTGGCTGAACTGCTGTTTAAAGGCAACACGGATCCGTTGGGAATGCTCGCAAAATGACCACACTATTGTTCGTGTCTTTTTCGACTTGTAAATAAAGGGTACGCTGCCGCAGCTATGGTCTGTGTCTTTTTTCACTTGGAAATAATGTTTCTGAGGTTGGCAGTAAGCCAGCACACCCCGGGGATCCGCGATTGTGTTACTAAATGACAACTTTGAAAGTTCTCCGCGAACGAAAGTGCGGCTAATATTTGGGTGCAGCTTTTTTATTGACAAAGACATCAATGTTGCCGACACACCGGAAATGTGGCTTATACTCCGTGCGTCTTGTATTCGTGAAATTACTGTATATACATACATATACATATACATATACATATACATATACATATACATATACATATACATATACGGAATCTCACACCCTTTCTTGCACTATTGGAGTGACCTGGTGTCCACAGAGCACTGCACAGTGCAGAGTGGAGCCTCTTAATCATTGCTGTTCCCAGTTTGACAAAGGTGCAAATTTTCAGGGTGGGCCTGTTATTCAACTTTGGGCAGTATTTAGTGATACCTGTTTTTATTTGGCATGGGTCAACTCAGCTTCTCTAAGCAACTGTGTCCCTCTAATGCTCTGATACTGCTCTACAAACACCTGTAAATGTGCAATAACACAAGCACAGATTTGCAGATAGTAGCAAAAATTATAGATGCGCCAACACATGGATGAGAAGTTACTTGATCCACAAAGTTCTGATTGTTCTTATATTAAAACAACAGGCTTATTGTTTGTCCTTTCCATTTCTGGAGGATTAGGCTGCAAATGCCTCAGTGCCACATGTACAGCCTTCTGCATGCAAATAGTTTTAGCAGTAACACCTGTCCCTGTCAAGCTGTGCCGGGAAGTGTGCACTGGGGTGTTTAAAAATGACACCATGACAGTTGAGATCATCTAAGATGCTCAAGGTAACAGGCTCCTGCCTTAATCACAAGGGGCTGGAGCCAGGGCATAATCAGTGATGGGTCCTTAACTGCAGGATTTGTTCCCCACCTCGGTTCAGCGGAGCCTGAATCTTGCTGATTTCTCAGACATGCTGCAAGACCCATTTGTTCTCTGAGGCTTTTCCAGAGAGAAGAAATAAAATGAGGAGAGTTTTCAGGTAGTTTGACAGGTGATCTGGAAAGTCATTGTCAGGTTTTCTTTGAAAGCAGTTCATAAGCCTCTGTAAATACGCAAGGAGTGGGAAGGCAGGAGCACAGTTTTCAGCACTATGAAACAGCTCACAGCAGATTGAATAAAGCTCCATGCAAAACATTTTATAAGGTTCTAGGCACACAAAAATTTTCCAAAACTTTAGAAACACTCTCCTGATCATGCTTATTTCAGCTACTCATATCTAGTTAACTAATACTGCGTTTTGGAGCACCTCATAAGCAAGGTTTCTGAAAGGTAGCACTCACATGATTAATTGACGCCCTATTGAATAACTTAGTTTGCCTGAAAATGAGAATTGAGCATTTAACATATCTGCACAAGTAATTGTCCATTTTTTGAGGAATGTGGTGTTTTTTCTTTACTTGTTCACTACTTTTAAATATATATAAATAAATATTTGCTTATCTTTGGAATATAAAAACTTTGAAATTCGCTTTTGAGCCCAAAAGCACCCACAATCAGGTCTGTTTTGTAGAAATGAAGGAGTAATCAATGTTTATTCTATACAATGAGAATACAGTAAATTCACGAATACAAGCCGCACTGAGCATAAGCCGCATCTCTGGGTATTGGCAAATATTTTGTTCTTTGTCCATAAATAAGCCGCACCTGAATATAAGCCGCTCTGTGGTTCGCAGCGAGGACCCATGTGCAGCAAAGTTGCCAAATACTAACAGAACCGCGACATGGCGGGGGGTTTACTGGCTCAACCAAGGCTGTGCAGGCTCGGCCCACTAGGGGCTGCTGACGGGGCCAGGTGGCCCAGCCCGGCGCTGCCACTCGGGGCTGGCCGCCGCCTCTGGGTTCGCTCGCCCTGGCCCCGCTCCCGCCGCGGTGCCGGCCGGGCACGGAGAGAGCGCCCCGCTCGTGCCGCAGCGCCGACCGGGCACGGAGCACCCCCTGCTCCCACCACGGCGGCGGAGGGCAGGGGCAGAGCCCCCCCACTCCTCCCCGGGCCGCGGCAATGGCGGTGCGGGGCTCCTGTCGGCTCCCCAAGCCGCGGCAATGGCGGCGCGGGCCCCCATCCTCCTCCCCGGGCCACAGCAACGGCGGCGCGGGCTCCCCCCCTCCTCCCCGGGCCGCGACAATGGCGGTGCGGGTTCTCCCCATCTCTCCCCTGGGCTGCAGCAGAGGAGGGAAGAAGAGAGCTCTCCCACCTCTCTCCCCACCCCCCATGCCGCCTGCAGGGAACCAGGGCAACAGAGTAACACTTTGTAACAATCACGGAATGCCGGTTTTTACTGGCAGGTGCTTGGCTCCACGCCCCGGCTGGCACGTCTGGGGTTGTAAATGTCAGAAAATTATTCACATATTAGCCGCCCCCGAGTATTAGCCGCACTTCCGGGTTTCCACCAAAATTTTTGTCAAATTGCTGCGGCTTGTATTCGTGAAATTACTGTACTTAAAAAAACCTGAGTGGAGAATTGTGAGGACATTGGGCCTCACAGCCTGTGTATTACAGAAATACAGCTATTCACTTTTTAATTACCAGACAGTTCTAATTGAAAGTTTGACTTACTACCTAATCTTGCAATACAAAGTAGTGAATTTTTATTTAAATTTCCATGAGAGTCTGTGTATAAACACAATATGGAAGATACAAGAAGATATTAAGGTCTTTAGGATTCGGGTTTTCTAAATGGATCAGTCAGAGAAAGAATATATTTTCCTCAGAGCTGTCCTGATTATGACAAGGCTTCTAAAACACCTTATTCCCCAAACAAAATACCCTCCACACTTAATAGCTGAATTTGGTTGCAGAGTATTTTGTTTACTTAGTCTGATTACAGCTAGTAAAAAATTTATCACACTTTCCAATAATATGGGTACTAAATTGTTTGCAGAGTACATGATAAAAATCAGAGGTGTTTATTTTATGAGTTATTCTCCACTAGCTGCTGTTATTCTCAAGTGAGGTTGTATTTAAAAATGTTAGTGAAGACAAAAAGCCCAACTTTGTCATTTTTCAGAAGTTTGCTAGTTTTATGTCTGAGTGTATTAGGAACCAGGGCACACAGAGCCGTACTGCATGCCACTGATTTCATTTTTCTTTTTGCATCGCTCTGACAGCAAGGTCATTTATCTCTTGGATAAGGAATAAGAAGTCAAAAATGGAAAAAGGCAAGTTATTTCATTTGAAAATTGTGTTGTGTATTCTTGAGAACATTATACCACTGTCTACTGCTAATTTTTATTCCACCACATGTCAGCACGCTCTTCATCAATAAATCGACTTGGTGGTAGGTTTGGCAGTGAACCCAAAGCATTAGTGGGTATGATCTAGTAAGTTAGTATTACTTGCATTGTAACTGCTTATTTTTAGTTCATATAGGACTAAAAAGCAAGAAAAAAACTTTACTTTTACTTGTATCTTTTTGGGTAGATCCAAAGGCAGCAGTTGAGGGTGAGGAGCCCCAGGGGACACCTTATTACTCTCTACAAATGTCTGAAAAAGGGTTGTAGCAGAATGCTCTACATGGAGTGTGGTCAAGGAACAGGAACAATGCCTTATTTGCAAGGCCGTCAGTGCTGAACTGAGACAGGCATGATAGGTTGGTTTTTGGTGCTGAATTAAACTAAAATGCATCTGGCACATTAACCTCAAATCAATATCTACACTATGAGGCAAAGATTTTGCAGCTAAGATGCTAAACAGACCTGAAGCATATGACTGGCCATCAACCCTTTTACACTGTGAAACTTCACTTTCCACAGGGCAGATTTTTCTAACATATTTCTCCTTGGGGTGTGTGGAGATTCCCCTCTTGGGTTTTGGGGATACCTGCCAAGAACAGTCCTCAAAGTTAAGAGAAAAAGACTTTTCCATGATCGTTGGTGTGGATTAATTATATAAATCTCTAATAATTGCTTCTTTTTACTAGCTCTAATATAAGTGCTTTAGTGTTGCTTTGATATAATTCACTATCCTGTCTTACACTATAAAAATACCTTTAGCTTTTATGTTGTGTAGTAAATAATTCTGATTAAGGTCTTTTTGTCAAATAATTTCTCATAATAAATAATTTTTTGGCGGGGGGTAAACGTATCTGATTTGACATCATTAAAACCTGCTGGACAAAGTTGTAAAACTTAAACTGTTGACAAAGTCTGAGGCTAGGACTGGATCCAGCCAGACCCAGGCTCATGTCTCTGAGGAAGAGTTTAGAAAGCAAGTGGGTCCTTTTCTGCGCCTTGTGATTCAACAGGAGGGCTTCTCTAATAAACTTTGTCTGGAGCTCCCACTCTACCAGCAGCAGAGGTTGTAGCTGGCTGGGTGTCAGAATACAAGTGACGGAAAATAGAGGGCATAGCCTCAAGCTGTACCAGGAGAGGTTCAGGTTGGACATTACATAGAATTTCTTCAAGAGTGGTTGAGCATTGAAACACACCGCCCAAGGAGGTGGTGAAATCACAATCCCTGGAAGTGTTCAAGAAACAAGGTGGCACTTAATGCACTGGTTAATTGGTGATTACTTTGCAATCAAAGGTTGGACTTGATGGTCTTGGAGGTCTTTTCTCACCCTGACTGTTCTATGGTTCTTTGTAAAGCTCTCCTTTTTCTCTAAGAAGCAGAAATTTCTTGAAGGTAATGTTTGTTGTGATTTGACATATCACAAACATTAGAAGTCAGCGCATTGGAATGAATGGAATGCATTATAGTGTGCATAAATAGAAGGAAAAAAAATGAAAATGTTTGGTTTCAAATTAAATAATAGAGCAAGAAGTAAACTATCTCATTTCAAGTCTTGCTTCTGAAAACCTTATAGATTTTTTTCAAATAAGGTAAAAATATTCTAGCAGGTTTCTGCTGCTGTTGCTGCTGCTTTCTTTCAGAGAAGGTCCTTGAGCTGTGAGACTCAGGAGGATGAGATGGAAAGTGTTCACTTCCATCCATTCCCAATATGTCTCCTCCACACCAGCTCCCCAACTACTTCCATTTTGAAAGCAGAAATTAACATGAAAACAATCCTCTTTTAGGGTAAGAAAGATGGAAAGGTGTTTCATGAAAGATTTTAAAGTTTCAAATTTAATCCCCTTCAACCTCTCTCTTAAACTGAAAGATAATAAACTTTTCAAAGGCTTTCAGAAAGAAAATTTAAAAAGACTAGAATAGACTGAGTAGTCAGTGCTCTTGGCTTGAGTGGCAAGGGTCTAGATGAAATGTAAAAGTCTATCTTAACAGCTTGTAGACACTTGTATTTTCTAACTAGACACATTTTGTCTGAATATTCTACGTAATTCTTTTTTCCTGCACTTCTGAAAAGCAATAAACTTGAGTAACTAACAGAAAACCTCTTGTTATTTATTGAATTCATAGGCATTTGGAAAATAAAATGAAATGGCAAACCTTACAAAATTTGTGAAGTTCAATCTATAAGCCCAGAAATGTTTACTGAAATATCCTGAAATCCTCTAGATTATTCAAAATAAGTATTTAGAGTAAGGTACATACTTGAACTCCTTTTCTTTCACTCAGAAACCCTGTACTTCTGCTTGAAAGACTACTGAGAAAATACAGGTCAGAGCTAATTTGAAATGTTTATAATGGGTAGACAATCAGAGCTTTTCACATTACAAGTGATAGTGAGTACAACATAAGACTGCAAAGTTACTGGTCTATTCAGGCATGTTTTTGTTTTTGTTTTTTACTTTTGTAGATTGCTGAAGAGTGTGAGCTTTTGCCTTTTTCTTTTTTTTTTTTTTGTTATTGCTTTAACAAACACTTCTAAATTCAAACAAATGAGGTATATTTTCTATTTCATTTTAAAATAACTCTCATGCACATAGACAGATAACAGACAAATTGTAGCTCTTTTTTCAGACAGTGATATCCTCAGCATCCAGCATCCAATCTCCACCTTGAGTTGCTTCCCCTTCTCTGTATGTTGTTTTCTCATTGTACTTCATGTCACACAGCTTGGACTTGATTATTGATATCTGTCTCAGATATCATTACCTCTATCACTGATTTCAGGACTAGAAACTTTGACCCTTTCATTTATCTCCATCAACACGTTTTCCTTCCTGCAGCAGCTCTTCTCAGCTGAAATACAGTGCTGTGCATTGACTACCAAGTTGTACAAGAAATTAAGCACTGGCAAACATACACATTCATCTCTGTTTTCTGCATTAGTGTAAAAACATCTACATACACCCACTGAAGACTAAAAATAGACTGCAAACACGAAACTTTGGCACTTTTGAAAATATTTCCTATGACATATTGTGTGCCTCAAAAACCTGAAGTGTCTGACTTTCTAAAGCTGAATTTGGGAGGATTACCTGTAATCTTAAAGCATTTAAATCAAAGAACTGATGACTAGCACTCTACCTAGCAATGTAAAACTCAAGTTGGACTAGATGATGACTGACATAGTTGTTTGCTCATCATCCTTTCAACCCTGCAGTTGTGCTATTCCACAAGTGCCATTCTGCCATTTAAAATTGTCTTGCCAGCAGCTTTTAAACCAGTCAAGAAGAAAAAATTTATTTTCTAACAGAACTTTTGAAATTACTTTTTACATTCTGTATCAGTGGGATTTAATGCAATGATTTAAAATAGTTGGACTGATTCAAGAACCTGTTCAATCAGCGGCCCCTTTGATGAATATTCATCTTTCGCTTATCTTAAAATTGGATTTCATAGCTATCTATTACCTACAACTTAGAATCACTCAGGCACTTGTCATAGACTGGTTTGAGGTTTGTAATTTTTTGGGGGTAGATTCAACCTCTACTTTATGGCTATAGTGTGCTTTGCCAGAGCCTAAAGCTTCAATAGTTATTTGCTTTGAGAGAAAGATGCAGATTCCCTGCATGAGATAGTGAGCACTGAAGAAGGACTTTCTGAAGGTGTGTCAGTCATATGTGAGAACTGGATGTAGCAAAATTTCAGGCGGTAGGAATCTGTCAGGTGGCTTCCAAATACAATGGAAGAGAGATGTAAAAGTCCATGGGTAGAATAATCTCACCTCAGGCTTTGTAACAGTTAGACAAAAGCTTTGCACACATGCCTCTGCACCGTCTATCTAGTGTGTGAAATTCTAAAATAATTTGATATTTGTGTTGGGCACGAAAAGAGAGTATGAGAAAAGTACATACACTGTAAAAATATGTAAAAGTACATTTCTCATACACTCTAAAAAGAGAGTATGAGAAAAGTTTTGCCTTAGAAAGGGGGGAGGGGAGAGAGAGAGACAGAATAAGAGTGACCCAGTGGTGTATATTGAATTTTAAAGCCATTTTAAAGGAGCACAAGTGGCATAGACATTAACACCGTACTGTTTGTTACAGTTTTTATAGTCCTGAGCAAAGGCAGATAGAGCATGTCATAGAGCTAGCTGATGTTAGTAATATTTTCTTAGTCAAATACAAGTTAGATTGAACTCTGTATTGCTGTTTCATGGTTGTTGAAATGGTTACTTTTTAAAAAATTATATTGTCTTAGAGGATATAATTCTGTAGGACATACTTTCATAATTTACCAAAACCAGCTATAACTGAAGTCCACTCAAATCCATGAATTAAAACTTCTGGGGGACTTATCCTAGCTTCAGTTGTTTCTTCATAACTATGTCCCCTGTAGAGCTGTTTAAACAGGTAGAAAAAACTTGAGGTGTATTTTTACATAGCTAAAATAACTATTGGTCTTGTATCAGGATATTTATGACTGTTAATTACCCAGTCTGACATTTAGATTCTAAGTTGATTTTGAGGGGTCAGATTTAAAAAATTCTGATTAGCAGATTTTCAGCTAGAGACAAACAAACAAAAATTATTTTTTGGTTTTAAATATTAAATATTCCCATGACAGTTTTATTCAGGAAAATTCTTGAATATTCATGTAGGAGACCCATCCATCCAAAACCTCTACTAATCTAGATTAGCCAGAGTATTATGAGACTATGTGGGTCTTTATTTCCTTTTCAAGAGAACAGTACTTTGCTCTCATGTATATTACATGTCTCAGTCTTGTACGAGATTCAGAACTTGCATTAGATCTGCCAATACCACAAAAAGGTTGACAGTAGATGAGGGAAAAAAGAAAATTAATTGAGTTGGCATAAAAGCTAAATAACAGTGATATTCAAGTTTAAGGTTTGTCTCATAGATGACTTATCACCAGGATTTTAAAACAGGACTCATCACATTTCTCTCCTGGACTTTATGACCATTTTAATGTATTTTACCATTATTCCAGATGTATGCTGCCATCTACATTCTCTTAATATGCAAAAGCTGAAAAAAATTTTACACCCTGGTATCTAAGAGGCCTTCAGATCATGAAGTATTTTATTTATTGGCTTACTGGGAAACAATACAGAGTACATTTTGCAAATAGGAGCAACTGTAGTGGGATGGCCATGAAACTAGTTGTCAGGTCACAGCAGATTTAGGTCTCTTTTCTCTATAAAAGTTAGGTTTCTTCAGGGTATATACAAAGGTGCAATCTCATCAACTGTGATGTCTGTACATGAATTCAAGTTAATTTAAGGCTATTTTTAGAGGCAGAGAGAAATTAGATGTCCCAGGCCCTGATGAATTTCAGTGTCAGAACATCTACTTTTATCACAGCTAGTGGTGAGGATTTTCTGATTGATTTATTTTAAAATAGAAAGCTTTCAATTGCAATACATTGCAATGTATTATTTATTTCATTTCATGTACGTTTTTAAAAAGAACCCCTACACACTCCCTCTGCTCCCACAATATTTAGTGGAACATGTCTGTGCAATTGTATTGGGTTTGCACGGCCAGGTTTTTGTAGCTGGGGGCTACAGGCATGGCTTCTGTGAGAAGCTGCCAGAAGCTTCCTCCATGCCTGGCAGAGCCAATTCCAGCTGGCTCCAAGATGAAAGTGCCACTGGCCAAGGCTGGGCCCATTAGAAATGATGGTGACCTCCCTGTGACAACTATTTAAGAAGAAAAAAGAAGTTATTTCACGGATGTAATTGGGCCCAGAGAAGAGCAGGATGAAAATACGTGAGAGGAACAAACCAGCAGACACCAGAGTCACTGGAGAAGGAGGGAGAGGAGTTGCTCCAGGCACTGGAGCAGAGGTTCCCCTGCAGACCATGGTGAGGCAGCTGTGCTCCTGCCCATGGAGGATCACAGGGATGCAGAGATTTACCTGCAACCTGTGGACGTGCCCCACACTGAAGCAGACGGATACCTGAGAGGAGGATCAGCCTCCTGGCAGGGACCTGCAGATCCATGGAGAGAGGATCTCATCCTGGAACAGGTTTCCTGGTAGGACTTGTGACCCTGTGGGGAACCTGGACAGGAGCACGCTGTGCCTAAAGGGCTGTGCCCCATAGAAGACTGACCCATATTCCAGCAGTTCATGGAGAGCTGTTACCTGTGGAATCAACACACACTGAAGAAATTAATGGAGAATTGTCTCCCATGAGAGGAATCCATCCTGGAGCTGGGAAAAGAGTCCTCTCCCTGAGCAGCAGCAAGGACAACATGTGGTGAACTGACCATAACACCCATTTTCTATTATCCTGTCCTGCTGGAGGTAGAGAAGGTAGAGCTTGGAAATCAAGGAGGGCTTGGGGGGGAGGTGTTTTTGATACATATTTTACTTCTGATTATCCTGCTCTGATTTTGGTAGTAATAAATTCAGTTAATATCCCTAAGCTGAGTCTGCTTTGCCCACGATGGTATTTGGGGAGGGGTCTCTCCCAGTCTTTATGTCAATCCATGAACCTTTTGCTATATTTTCTCTCCCGAGTCCAGTTGCAGAGGGGAGTGGTAGAATGGCTTTGGTGGGTGCCTGGTATCCACTACAGTAATTCAGATTTTTAAAAGATGGGCAGGGGCTCTTTAACCTGAAATGTACTTTTTTCTACTAGGTATAGGATGGGTGCTTTTAAGACAATGCTAACTCCAAAGTCCAGGAGGCTGGGGCTCAGAGCAACCTGATCAACTGGAAGGTGTCCCTTCCCAAGGCAGGGCGATGGAACTAGATGATCTTTAAGGTACCTTCCTATCCAAGCCACTCCATGATTTTATAATTTAATGGCATTAAAATCGCATTCTCATTTTAAGCATAAGAAATATCAAAACCCAGTAGTAGTCCTAAAAAGAACTTAAGTCATAATGGCTGTTACTGATGTTCACAGTATGAATCAACAGAAAAAACCCAAAGCATACTCTCAGAGTGATCAGTATAAAAAATGGTTCCAGTTAGCTTTGATGATCCATTTTCACAACTTTCTGACTTGGAAACACTTATTGTGTTCAAAATTGGTCAATGACTCACTCTACAGTAATTAAACAAACATCAGTATTTGTAAATATCTTTGCTCATGTAAGAAAGCTAATTTTCAATTGCATCAAAATGCAACAGAGATAAAAGAGCAAATTTATATCACATTAAAATAAACTGCATGTCTTTACATTCAGTGACCTGCTGTAATTCTAGAATATTGACAACTTCCATGGAACACTTTTTAATGTTGCCCATTTTTACAATGTTTTACTTCTGCAATACATCAACATTGATGTACTTCAAAATTGAAATACTTAAATAAAGCATTTAAAACATTTCTCCTGGATGTTATATATATATTGCTACCATTATCTAGCTACTCTTTGACTAAATACATCTGTGATGCAAAAATTTTATTTTAAATAAACATAATTTCTCCAATTTTGTATCATAGGCATTTGTTTCTGTGGTCATGATCAAGAATGACTATAGCCAACTAAGACAAACATTAAACATCAATCATTATTCAATATAGAGCTGAACATGTGGTATAAGTCATTTGTAAAAAGCACGCCCATTTTCTAACATGTATAAACATGAGGTTTTTAAGAGATCCCACCTCTGACATAAAAGACAATAACACTTGCATTCTTTTCAGATTACTGAGTAAAAATGCTTGAGATGTGAAGATAAAATACCCATATGTGAGAAATGCAAGCAAAAATGGTGTAAATTGTCATATCGATACTGAAAAATATGACCTTTCTTGAGGATGATTACACTTTCACATAGCCCAGAAGGGCGGGCAAAGTGGGGTAATATAAAAAAGTGGTTGTATTTCCTCAAACTGTATTTCAACCTATTCCACTCACATATGACCTGAAAATTAATTTCCCAAGCACAGCATCTAGATTTTTATAAGACGATAATTTCTGGTCTTACAGGTAAAGTTGGATTAGTATGTGCCACATTAAAGTACAAAATTTCCACTTCTGGCTCTCAGACTTCACATAAATTTGCTGTAAACTGTACAAAAGTTATATAAATTCTGTGTCATCTCTATGTCTGTTTTGTTGCTTGGCAGAAAAACCTGTTCCTGTCCAAGGAAATTTATCTTCAGTGGTATCCATATTTTATCAGTACAGAAAACATAAATTTTGGCAAAAATATTAAGCCTCCCTTTGATCTGACACAAGATATTGGAAAGATTCTATTTCCAAAAATATAGCAGCTAATGTTATTTGCTTTGTCTGCAAAAGTGACTGAGTACAGGAACAGATTTCCCAGAGAGGAGGTGGAGTTTCCCTCAGTGGAGATACTCAAGAACTGTATGGATGCAACCCTGTGCAATGTGCTCTGGGATGACCCTGCCTGAGCAGGGAGGTTGGGTCAGATGACCCACTGTGATGCCTTCCAGCCTGATTCATTCTGTGTGAAAATGATTATATTGATCAAGTGAAAAACTGTCCTTGAAATCAGCAAATTTTTGTTTCCGTACCTCAGCATGTTAGTTACAAAAGAGAGTGGAAAAATACTATTTTAACTTATGTTATAGAAAAAAAATATGTGTCTGTATATTCAATTTTGTCTGACTTTTTCTTTGTCCTTAGATTGTAATATAAATAATAATACCAGTTGAGAAAGTATTTCTATTATGTTTCTTTAAAATAGCTTTTTCAGTACAAAGGTTCTCTTGGACACGCTTTATATTAAGAATGCATTTTTAAGTAGGTTATCAATTTTCAACAATTGTTATTGCCACTGGTTAATTGCACGTTACAGCATCTGACTGGAGAAAGTTTGGTTATAAAACAGATTGATAAGCAGTTGCAACACATTTTGCAACTGAGCTTATATGTACAGTAAATTCACGAATACAAGCCGCACTGACTATAAGCCGCATCTCTGGGTGTTGGCAAATATTTCGGTTTTTGTCCATAGATAAGCCGCACACGAATATAAGCCGCTTTGTCGTTCGCAGCGAGGACCCGCGTGCAATTATTAACAGAACGGCGGCAGGGCGGGGTTTACTGGCTGAGCTAAGGCTGTGCAGGCTCGGCCCGCTAGGGGCCGCTGACGGGGCCAGGTGGTCCAGCACGGTGCTGCAGCTCGGGGCCGGCCGGCGCTGCCACTGGGCTCGGTCACCCCGGGTCGGCGCTGCCCCGCGGTGGCAGGCAGGGACGGAGCTTCCCCTGCTCCTACGGCAGCGGCGGCGGGCGGGGACAAAGCACCCCGTCGGCTCCCCGAGCCGCGGCAATGGCTGCGCGGGGCTCCCGTCGGCTCCCCGGGCCACAGCAATGGCGGCGCCGGCTTCCCCCCCCTCCCCGGGCCGCGGTAGGGGCGGCCCGGGTCCCCCCTCTCCTCCCCGGGCCGCGGTAGGGGCGGCCCGGGTCCCCCCTCTCCTCCCCGGGCCGCGGTAGGGGCGGCCCGGGTCCCCCCCCCCCTCCCCCGGCCGCGGTAGGGCCGGCCCGGGCCCCCCCCCGTCTCTCCCCTGGGCTGTGGCAGAGGAGGAAAGAGAGCTCTCCCGCCTCTCTCCCCGCCCCCCGTGCTGCCTGCAGGCAGCCAGGCTCCACCCGCAGTGCAACAAAGTAGCGATTTGTAACAATCGCAAAATGCCGACTTTGCAGCTGCTCGGCTCAGCACTCTGGCAGGCACTTCTGAGGTTGTATTAGCCGCTCCTGATTATTAGCCGCATTTCCGGTTTAGGAGCAAAATCTTAGTCAAATTGGTGCGGCTTGTATTCGTGAAATTACTGTAATTAAAGCACATGAGCTGCACTCCACAGTATGCTTATTACAATCTATGTTAATTATTTATTAAAATTTTTCAAATTGAAGTGTTATAATGAAGTACAAATTGAACCATTAGTCACAGATAATGCAAAGACTATAAATGCAAATTTAGTTGCAACACTTAGTTTTTTATGAGTGTAAGGATCTGTCAATTATAAGAAAGTTATGAATAAGAAAATGTTCAACCTTAGTGATTTTATAGTAGCATAGAATATCTGCTTCCAACATGAAAGTAATGGTACTGTGCACTTCAAATTTGAAAGGTTTATATTAAAGTTATCCAGGACTGTGTATGAAAATCCAAGGGGGACAGCACATTTCATGGCCAGTACTTATATTATTATTGCAAGAAGTGGGATTATGGCATTGAAATATTTGAACCAGAAACAATTTCATTCCATAAGTTTCTGCAATTCATAGAAATATGTTTACTTTTCAAGATATTCTAGTACATAAATTTTCATTTTGAAGGGTACCAATACTGTTCATCTATTTTTCTGTTCAATCAAATCATCTCAGTGGAATATACTTTTGTCAAAAACCTCTGAGAAAGCTCATTTTATACCTGTGAAGAAAGTAAATGGAGCTGCAATGTTATTCCTTGCTCTGAGGAGAAAATTCATCTTTTCAGGTTTTTGTTTTTTTTTTTTTTTTTGGCAGTTCTAGTCACTTCTTGACAACTACACTATAGCTTATATTGTAGAAGCCTATCAAAAAATCCACTCAGCCTGTGTTGCTACCTTCCCAGCAGCACAAACACAGGGTGTTGAAAAACAGGGTGGGGAAAACCTGGTACCTTTCAGTGAATCCTTGTGCATAATCTTTCAAATTCCTTCCCAACCAGGAGTGTTGATCATGGTCAAAAATGACACTCAAAGCTTTTTGTGGCACCTGAAGTCTATATTGTCGTAAGGTCTGAGGTAAGTCTCACCCAATCTTCTTTCATCACTCATTTGATGGTTTAAATTACTTCACAAGGATAAAAGACAGCTGTGAAATTCTTTAAGAGTTTATGTTAATTCTGAAAATGTCTGAATTTGTTCAGATGTGGATTATTATTGTAGGTCCATCTCTAGTCATATTTTAATTAACTTTTTAAACTGAGACAGAGAAAGGGATAAATTTGTTTAGCTAATATAGTCAAGAAATAAAAAACAGACATTCACAGGAAAACTTCACGTCTTCATATCCTAATCCAGATTCCAAATTCCCTCACATGGTTTTCATAAAGAATATAAGATGTTTCCCACATTTAAAACATAATGAAAGTCAAAGTCACCTCAGCTGACTTAGATCAAACAGGTCTAAACCTAGATTTCTTGGAGCAGAAAAAGTACAGTGATTCCAAACAATTTCCTTTTTCCCCTCACTCTCCTTCCAGAAAACAATTATTTTCATAGTAAGAATGATTCTCAGAAAAAAACTTTACACATAACCTTAACATCACAGTAGTCATGGTAACCTGATCTTAACAGTAGGACATCTAGATAAAAAAAGGATAGACATAACAGGAGGCAAGCTACAAAGATGGTCTTTTGAACAGTTCTGAAATGACTTCTCTGAGGTAAATTGTGATGAAATCTTTGTTCTTGTTGCATAGTTTGAGCTGTTTCCTTCTCTGTGGGAAGCATGTGTTTGCTCTAAACCCATTTCAAAGTGTTTATTTTAGCTACATAATTTTTTTGTTGTTGCAGGGTAAATATTGGATAACTCCAATAGTGTATAACTCAGTGGAGCAAACTTGATTTTCCACCTTCTTGCTTACTTCTTTGCATCTGTGGGTTTCCCTATAAGTAAGAAAAAACCCCCAACACATGTCAAGGGGTGATTTCTAGAAGTATTTCTATGTCATTCTAAGGACAGACAATTAGATGGGAAAATGCAAATTCCTAAGTTACATAATTTTCAACAAAATGACTGGAATTTTGTATTCACCTATCTTTGAGTCTCTGTGTTGACTTACTTATTTCAAGAAGTGTAATTCCTAGCAGGATTTGGTTTAATGGATGCTGAGATAAGAACCTTGTTACCTCAGCTGTCTGTAGGCTACCCAAGCAGGACCCAGAAACTTTCAGTTCAATGGGGTTAAAAGGTAGCCTCATCTTGATTGCTTCAAGTTGGCTTTTCATTTAATCCACTAGTTTATGAACTAATTATAAGTGATTTTTTAGTGAACAGATCACTTTCCCTGAATTTTGTGAGGGTCATGAAAGAACATTCAGACAATATTGAAATAGTTAATACAGTATTAAGCAAATACTCTTCTTTTACTTTAGAACTCATACATTGTTGGAAAACCTATTGAAACATATAAATCTGAAGGCTTATCACAGTCACTGATTTTTTTTCTTCTTCTCTGTAGTTACAAATCTCTCATTTTCAGGTTCAACTGTCAGAAAAGGCTGAGAATTATTTACATTACAACCTAGATTCTACATCTAATGAATATGAAAAATATATTCCCTCACACTCAAAGAGAAATGGGCTCCTGTACATCATACTCAACATTGCTAAAATTTATTGGACTGTAAGGACAATCCTGAAATTTTTTGGCATATTTTAAGTGCTTAACTTTCTTCAGTTCTTACATAGATAACAGGAAACACAGAGACCAGTCCTCAGCTGGTATAAATTGCAGTAGACTGGGGAGCCTATGACAGTGTGACAATCAGCATCTGCTGGGCCCCATCCCTGAAAAGTCATCATGTCAGAAATTACGATCTCTGTGCTGTCAGTATAAAGAAATTATTTTCTATTTCCTACAATTACAAAAACCACAACAATCTCTTTAGTCAGAAGAATGTGCCTGAACTTCTTTTTTCACCTCATCTAAAAGAAGAAACGTTATATGAAAATGTGCTTTCTAATCTGGAGGGAGATTGTTTTGCTTAGCATTACTTTCTCAATTTTTGAAGGATTTTCTAAATGTTTTTTTTTTAATGTTGTGTTGTTATTTTTCTTTTGTTTTGTTTGTGGGCTTTTGTTTGACTTTGTTTTTTTTGCATTTTTGTTTGCCTGCCCAAACTAAGGATTTTTGGGGCCATGATTTTCACAAGCAGTTCACATATTTTTACTACTTGCCTAATATTTTCTGAGAAGATTGCTGAAATAACAACATTATGACAAGGAGCAATGGTTTTAAACTGAAAGAGGATAGATTTAGATTAAATATAAGAAAGATTTTTTTTTTTACAATGATGGTAGTAAAGCACAGGAACGTGTTTCCCAAAGAGGTGGTAAATGTACATTCAGGTCAGTAAGCTGATCTAGTTGAATGTGTCCCTGCCCATTGTAGGGGGGTTGCACAACATGTCCTTTAAAGGTCCCTTCTAACTCAAACTATTCTATAACATTCATAGAAACAGATTCACTGCTATAGTTTTGGATTATAAGCATTAAAAACAACTGAAGACTGTCACATAAATGAAAAAAACCAAAAAAACTCCATGTATTTTATATCTAGCAAGGAAATAAAAATAATTAGCAATCTCAAAAAATGTACTTGCATAAATTGATCTGTTAACTTCTTTTTGAGATTCAGAATGACCAACACCAATATATATACGAAACTGAGAATGCAAATGAAAGAAGAGGATGTTGAAAATATTGTTTTCTTGGCTCTACAAGATTTCAGTTTAAAGCCTGAGTTTGCATTCCTAGCAACTCTGGTATTGCAGACTTCTTATAGTCTGAATGTATGTTGAAAAATACTGAACTTATGCAGAGTGCTGTGGTCACAGCAGTAGGCTAACACAGAATATGCAGTTATGACAACTTTCATAATTGGCCCTTTGTTCCAACACATTTTCTGTCTTTGCTAGTTGTGAAATTATATCTTTATATCTTTTGGAATGATTTTGCACATTCAATCCAAAATTTAACTAAGATATTAACAATTCTCTCTTCCTTTTCATGCTCTTTGGACCCTATCTCCTGGTAACACAGAAGTACTTGCCAAGTAGTTAAATAAGCAACACCTCTATAGCTGACCTGTTTTTCAGAACTTAATTAATTTATGGTGTTTTTAACTGTGTGTGAGGCAGAAGATGATCCTTTATAGATTGGGACAGTTGTCTTGAGAATTATACTAATTCTCACCCTGGTTTACAGTCGTTGAAATTCCATTAAAGGCAGGACTACTCTTACCCCCACAGCTTGAAAGTAGAAATTTGAAACACCGGAAAAGTGCCAAGATCTATATCTCTTTGCATGAGTTGATGAAATTATCATGAGACAGAGTAAACAACTTAAGCCTCACAACAGACTGGAATTCCAAAGAAGTTTGTTTGCTCTGTCTGAAAACAGATCATTGCAGAAGAACATCAACTTAGCACAAGGAAGAGAAGGCATCACTGGCTCTGCAATGTGTACTGACTGGATTATTTGACTGAAGTCAGGCTTCATTGCCAACAGGTAAATAAACACTAGTTTTAGTGATCGCTTACTTGTCTCTCACAAATGTCTGACACACATGATAGCCAAACATAACTTAGGTTCTTTTATACTCTATCAGAATATAATTTCTCTGTTATTTAAATGTTTTATTGTCTGTTTTTGGAGGTGTACGTGTGTTCCTTATAATCCAAAGACCATTTCTCACAACTACTCCTTTCTTTCCCCCTTGCTAATTGAGCTGTCATTGCTCACGTTACTGAAAATTATTTGTCCCATTTTAAATTGTTTTCTGCAAAATGTTATTTTATTTTCATTTGATTTAAACCAGGTTGAAATTGCACATAGAATTTACTTTAGTCTCCAGGACAACATGGCAGACAACAAAACCAAATTTACCTTATTTAATTCACACAGGAATTTATATTTTTCAAATAGCTGATGCTTGAAAATATCCTCATGTATCAATCAAAGAACTTGAAAAAACTGAATAATAATTTTCTTTGGGATAGCAAGGGAAACAACATATTTGCAATCTTAAATTGCAGAGTACACACACTTGAGCTAATGATAATGTTTTGGTGTTTTGATATGACAGCCTATTTACCACTTCCTTACAATAAAAGATATTAATCAATATGGGCTGATAAACAATTTATTTATATGACAGTGCATATGGGTGTGTCTATAAAGACATAAAAAACCTGTTTTCTTCTACCAAGAGTAGAAATGCCAAAAATTTAAAAAAAACCCAGACAAACATTTTAAAGAGGTTGCACCTACCCAATGTTCTACCAGTTGAGGCATAAGAAAAAAGATAAAAAAATTTCTCGCTGTTAATATCATGTCTAAGGTCAAACAAGCAAACATAAAATTCTAGTAGCATCAACACGTAGAAATTACTCTCTTACAACCATCACTATTTGTCTATACTTGTGGCTCTGATTTATACCCAAAGTCCTGATAGTTTCAATGAAAGCAGAATGTGAGGCCAAAGCGATGCAGAATGCCTTACTTAAATATTGGTCCACCACCAGCATCTTCTCATAAAGCAACAGGAAGAATGCAAAGGAGTCCTTAGAATCAACATAGTTTCTTCAGTCCTTGGATTCATTTGCTTGTATGGCTACCATCCCATTTCTGTTAATGATGCTTGGGACACTGAAAAGGACCTCCATGCCTATCAAGTTTAAGCACCTTCATGCATGATAAATATGTAGTTACAACCAGTGGTTACTTTCTGATATATTGCAGCTCATATAAATTTTTACTGGAGAAGTACAGAATTAAAAACTCCAGATGCAATTTTTTCCCTGCTCACCTTTTCCTGGTCTTGATCCTACAAAAGATTTGCAATAATAACTTGATAGGTGTGCTTAGTAACTGCCTCTGTGATGCTGCTTCTGTGAATCAAGATAGTCTTTGTAGTCAAGTATTTGCAGAATCTCCAGCTTAGATAATAAAACCTTCAGTCTTTCTCTGTTTGATGTGATTAGCAAGAAAAAGAACAATGAATTGAATTCTGTATTTACTTTCCTTACTATCTAATGTTCTTGTTCAGAAAATGGCTCAGTGCAGGCAGACCTCTTGTACCTTTACCTGAACCCTTTTGGCTCCCCCTGAATGTATATGTAGGCTTTAAAAAGCTGTTTCAAAAGAGGAAGAAAAATAGAAAGAAAAGCTGACTTCTTGAATCCCTCACGGTTCAGTGTTAACACCAATTATCATTAGAGGACCACGGCAATTTTCTTGTTTTAGAAAAACTAAATGTCAAATCCTAATATTAGACAAAACTGTTTATGGGTATCATTTCAATTTCTGATTCCTCTTCAAAGAAAAGAAAACGAAAGACAAAAATGATACTTCAGCTTCTAGCTTTGCAATTCTTTGGGGGAAAACACTTTGTGTATATATGTTTGTGTAATGTATCTCTTCTCATACAGATGTGCAATAGTGGTGCAATGTGACAGTGCAGAGGAGCAGAGCAATGTGTTGTCAGGAAGTGCATTAGCAGCGTTTGGAAGCAAGATCAAGAATGGAGACTGCTGCTTCACTGGTCTTCTAGGTAAACACACCAATTTCATTCTTGTATAAGAAAGGTACAAGTTTTCATAGGGTGAAAGATGCACCCTGCATCAATACAATTGTATTATATCTCATGTACCTATTAGACAATTCTGCCAAAGGAAAAATGCTTGTCTCACAACAAAAAAAGTTAATCAACCTTCCTTTTTAGACAAAAACTCAACTTACAATATAAAACTAAACACAGCACGAGGTGGTGAAGTGTATGAGTTAGAGGTACAGGTTAGAGTTCCTTTTCCACTTTGCATTACAGAAAGATTGGGATATGACTTATTTTCATTTTTAATTCCTCAAACTCTTTTTTATTTTGTGGACGGGTGGGGGACAGGCCATGAATTTGGCTCCAACAACCAATTACTGCATTTTACAAATACTATACAAACGTCCTGAGCTTTCTCCCTAAAATATCTGTATATGAGAAACTGAAGTCGTGTTCAGATTTGTCTGTGTACCATACATCTGCTGAAGCAAAATGCTCTGTAGATCAAATTGGGGTAATCACAAAACAATTAAACAGTTGTTCAAATTTTCTCTGACTGTTTTTAAGGCTGACAGAATCCCTATAGCATCTGGAGAAGATCTACAGTAGGATGTAATTTCATTTAAGTGTAGAGGGAGACAACAATGGTAAAAATATCATTGTTTCTCCTACCTGGGAATATCTGGTAACATAGGGAACTAGTCTGAACGTTATCCAAGACTTTGTCTTATACCTAAGTGTTCCTAGACCATAGGATGTCTCTGTATTTCTATAATCCATTCATCATCACCAGAAAGAAGTATTTCTAAGGAGTTGCAAACACGCTGAGAGTCTGAAATTAGTTTTCTTGGTGACTATATATGATGTAAGAACATGACAGCTTGATTGCCATAATAATGGAACTGCCAAGCTTTGCCAGGGAGGGAGGCAGAAAAAGGAGGAAGCATGATACACGTTACAATTTAATTCTGGTGTTGGTCCAAGATTTCTTTAAGTTTACTCATCTACTCTGAGAACCAGAAAAAAAAATAAACCTTCTGATGCTAAATGGCTCTTGGGGGACGTGAAATTATTATCCCACTCACAAATTTATTTGTACCCTGTATCCATGTTTTACTATGCAAGTTTTATTTGTCGTGATTTCATTATTTTTATCTTGAGAAAATACTTTTATTTTAGCCTAATTGGTTTCCCCAGTACAAACAACAGAAAATAAAACTCTGACATTTTCCTATGACTTGACAAATATTTAAAGAATTTTGATGGGGAAATATAAAGCTAGGTAGATTACAATTGCCTTTTGTGGGTAATTATCATATTCATACTTTTTGGCTGCAAAAGTAATGATGAAGGAGAGATTATTTTTATATGTAGCATATTTCAACAGAAAAGGATCTTCATATGTCCTGTCATATTCATATATATATATAATGCATAGGATATTGATTGTACACATTTATTATGTATAAACGAAAGAATTTTTTATACCAGTCAAATGTACTTGATAGTACAAGAAAGGTGAAGAGCAATTCCTGTGGAAGGCAAACTACAAGTAAAATCCTAAATAAGCAGAATGCAATTTTACCGCTGGAATGCCACAGAAACAACAAGGTCAATATTCCCTTCTGAAATGTTACACTGACTCATAACTAAAGTACCTGAAACCTCCACTTCATGGAGTGATATTAAGGTTCACCAAACATGTAGCAGAGCTGATTTAGCTAAGCTGTATTCATACCCCTCACCGAGTTTCAGAGTGGTTGACGGTCAGCCACTTTATCCAGTTGTCTCCTGCTGGTGCTGCCGAGGTTTGATCCTGCCTCCTTATCTAGATGAGATCCCAGGCAGGTGTTAATGGGGGTACCCAGTGCCTTATCTCCCAGACTGAATGCCAATACACATATACTAGCCTTCTTATTTAAGAAGTCAGCACATGAACGGATACTTGAATTTGGATATCATGACAAAATGATGCATTTTATTTTCTTCAAGGCATCTCCATAAGGATTCATAAGGATTGTGAATGCCCTCTATTACTGCTTCTGTTGCTGCAGCAAACAGTAATACGTCTATACAGTGTTGCAGCCTGCATAAATGCCAGGGAATGTTAATGGGTCACTGTCCTTAAGTAGCAAACAGCGGGTTAATACCATCACCAGCATTTACAAGTAATATGATCTTGCTCTCCCCATTGCAATGGAGGCTTTTTGAACAGCAAAAAAAAAAAAAAAAAAAAAAAAAAAAAGCTTGATTAATTTAGTGACTACTAATTAATACATGGCAGTTGTGCCTGTCAATATTCACTGACAAGGTTATCATCAAGATGTCAATGAGAGGCAGAGTGAATATCTTAAAGAGTTCAATGGATTCCAGCCAAGAAATAATAGAGGGGAGAGTGGCAGGGATAGATAGTAAACTGTTGTACCACTGAGGAAAACCAGAAGACAATGGGGAAAAAATGTCTAAGCCTCATGTTTGCTCTGAAGAAAGTTTGTTTTGTCTCATCAATAGGAAGCAGTTTGTGTTCCCAGCGTTCCTTCTACCAAAGACTAAAGAAAGTTATGTCATTAACTCCATAAGCAGTAGAGCTGGCTACATAATAGCTAGTACGGCTCTCAAATAAACAAATTAAAAAAAATCTCTTCATAGTTTGTATATAGGTTAATTTTTTAAGAGAAGACTGTAACAGCCTTTAAGTACCCTACTTAATAAATATCTGTTAACAATATAGGTCTTCAGGTTCTTTGGAATCTCTCTATATCTATGATAGATAGAGAACTGCTACTACTTCTCATTTCAAAAAAGTATGATTCATCATAGAGATGAAAGACAGATTTTTAAGGATATAAAAGTGTTTATAGATGAAATGTGATATTATATGTATAGACACTAAATAGTAACATTAGTTGTATCATTAGTCACAGGCATAAGTTTCAAAAACCTGTTGTTGGGTGACTTTCTAGTGTCACAGAGAAATTCTGGATTATAAATAGCAGCTGAGACTCCTCTCTGAATACCTTGCCTCTGAAACCTTTCTTGGACCCTATGGCAATATAATAAATTAAAGACAAAGTCAGTGTAACAATATTGCATCACTAATTCATGTAAAGATATTTAGCTGAGGGCCTTATGGTCATAAAAAATCTTTGCCAGAAATATGTTCCACTTCTCCATGTGCTTTGGCCAAATCTTGTGGGTTTGCGATACATAAGAACTTGGCAGATTTAGCATTAAGGATTTAGCATTAAAAGATGTCTCATAAATGAACAGAAACTCTCATGGAATATTTTGTTCTAAATGTTTCGAAGAGAAGAAATCTTGAGGTGAGAGAACTATATTTTTTTCTTCACAGCACATTTTTACTCTTAATCATTCATTCACGTGTTCTTGAGCTACTCCTCAGAGATCTCTTGCCACCTGAACTCCTCTGTTTCGTAATATCGTTTCATCCTATAATCTATTTCTCTCTCCTATACTCTTACTACTTCTTCTTTACTATTCCCTCTGCCATTTCATTTCCTGCATGTCTCATGATTTGCTTTTGGCCTCACAGTGATTTTTTTTCCCTGTTCCTTGTATTAATAATGTTTGCTACAAGCCGTGAATGACAGGGATGTCTGAAAAAATCCAGTATGCCTCTTTTATTCTCCACAATAACTGTGTGAACAAAAAAGGAACTGTCTGCATTTCACAAGGACAGGGAACACAATGACCTGTACTCAGAGGAATAGGTTGTGGTTTATTCTACTTTGAGTAAAGAACTTCATTGAGAGTGGCAGGAACTAAAGCACCTTAGAGATTACTGTTTTTTCCAGCTGAATTGTCATTGTCATTCTGCAATTTGTGACCTGTCTGCACTTCTTTACGGGAGTTGTCTCATAATTAAAAAAGCTACTGTGTTCTGAACCTTGTGAATACTGTCATAAAGGGCATTACCTCGATTGTCCAGCTGGCAAACAGGGTTTGGCCCTTACAGGAGTCTTGGGCATCCTGTTCTGCAGGTGACATTGATTAGATGTGCTGTAAGGAAGAGATGACATTTTAAAGGTTTGAATATGCAAATGATTTTTCCCCACAGAAGGGATAGCATTATGAAATGTTGTAGAAATGACTCTTACTGCTCATTTAAAAAAAACACTTAAAAAAAGAAAAGGTTCTTACCTCCTCACATACTTTGAGAGAAGGAGCAAACAGGAACTGGAACTGAAATGACCTGAGATGAATCTGTGTGTTGAAAACTATCTTGACCACTTACCTTTTCTATGCTCTTAAATGTGTGGACACTGAATGGTTTTCATACCTTAATTATGTGACAGAAACAGTTTGATTTACAGGTCAGCAAGCTCTCTGCCCTGTCTCTGTCTGATGTCACAGACTTAGCAACTCCAGTGCTTCTTCCCCCAAGACCAGGGGGCTCCTGAGACTTATGATCTCTCTCCCCGCCTCTTCTTCTCACATCCTCCTGCCAGCAGCAGGGGTATAAGCAAACCTTCCCTCAGCATTGCAGTTCATCTCACTATCGCCTTTCCTCCTAGCTGGGCATAGCTTCAGACCTATCAAGTCATGTTTGGTAACAAACTCACAAAAATACTGCAGGAGTTTCCTTGCTGTCAGTTTTTCTTCAAAATTTTAAATGGTGAAACCTCAGACCTTTCTCCTATAGGAGAGGCCTGCAGGCTTCTTCTGCAGGGGCAACCTGCTGGATCTGTTACCTGCACTTCCCCATGCTTGGTGTTTAGCAAAGCGGAACAAAGCAGGTGCTCTGTGCCTCAAGTAGGGGTGCGTATTATGGTCAGATCCTGCAAATAAAAAATTTTCCCTCCTAGAGTGCACACTTGCACACTCCCCAGTGGTGGCATAGAGCAAGGACTCCCATGCCTGGACTTAAATCTGATAAATGGTTCTATGTTCCTGTATGGTCAGAGTAAACTTAATATGTGAGGACCCAGTGGAAAAAAACAAACAAAAAAAATCCAAATATATAAGTTAAATATGTTTTCATCTCTTTGTAACAACTTTAAAACCTTTAAATTTAAAATCTTTAAACTTTAAAACTTTTAATCAATATATTTGCATAGGTATAGGTGTGGGCATTAGGTGACGTACTCCCTTTTCAACTAGATTAATCACTATTTGTAGAAATAGAATTAGTTAGCACAAGTAATTTAAGAATAGAGACATGCTAGCAGAGAGAGAAAAAACTGAAACCTCATGAAACACAGCTTCAAGAAATAAACATTCACATAACCCATATAATCATGAGCCAACAGGAATGACATATTCTTCAACATCAAGACTCTTTCCCAGTTGTCCAATTACTATAATTTCCCTTTTAGTGGTAGCCATACTGAAAACATTTTTCACATTTTGCTGAGCATCAGCCATGTAACTTTATTTTGTTCTTTCTTAGCTAGCTGTCGAGTCATTTATCTTCAGCGCTGTGATTCCAAGAAAGCATCAAAGCACTGCAGAAGTGATGTCCAAACTAGGCAGTGCCAATCTTCTATTTTAAAATAATTGCATGAGGGATACTGACATTAAAAAGCAAGCTTTGAACTATTATTAAATAAACAGCTCAGGTCTTATATAATTCTGAAAAGAGTTAAGAAAAAGAAAACAGAAGTGGATCAAAAACTTTTCTGCCTATGACGGTTAATGGGACCCTGTCACTGAAATTTTACAGAAAAATTCTTCACCATATGTTAAGATACTGTCTTATTAATGTTAGATCATCATTATTTCACTTGGTGATGTCAAACATAAAATGTGATAAGATGTCAAAATGTGAGTCTTGAACATTGAGAGATGGTCTTTGAAGTGGGCATTGATTTTGCAATGCTGGATGGCCCATTTTGGTGTCTAAATCCACATTTTTTACCATGTGTCCTATGTGGGTATCTAGATCAGCAAACACTGACTCTGAGACCATGCAGAGGATTTGACTCAAAGCAAATATGGGTGTTGAGGGGCAGACAGTTTTTCAAATCAGGATTTCAGCTTGGCTGCAAGGATTAATGAACACCCCTGAAACTACATGCTTAAATGAACAAAAGAACTAATGTGACCAACACACAAGATTTCTCTGATCCTCTTTGGAGGTCTGAGTCATGTGATAACTTGCTACATCAGGTGGAGACAAAGATTTGCCCTTTCTTGTGACATAGTGACCAAAGATTTCAGGGTGTTTGCATCATCATGCTTATTCTTTTTTCATCTTCATCACACTCTCCAGATGAAACAAGTATTGAAGATGAGTTGTGCATACATCTGTATAGACAGGTTACATATATAGCTACATTTCAACACCAATATATTTTAAAATATGAATTCAGTGTACATTTAAGAGCTCATTTCAGCAATGTAAAGCTGCTTCCAATGTGCAAAACTGAATCATAAGATGTTAAATGAAACAGAAAGAGGAAATTTATGCACACTCATTCTCCACCAGGAAATAGAATATACTAATCTTTGTACAGATTTTAAGACTTTACTTTTAACTAAAGTTCATGGTATGGTAATGAGCTGTTTATTTTTGTCTTCAGAAAATGTTTACATCCAGTAGAGAGGTTTTAGACATCTGGCATATGTAAGCATGGTAAAGGGTTATTGCCAAAGGGATAATAAATGAGGGGAAAAGCATCCCTCCAAATGCACTCAAAATGAAAGACGAGGGTGGTATCTTTGCAATTGGAAATTGTCTGTCATCTCTTAAGGTTATCACAAGTCACCCCAATTATAAAGCATATTATAAATTATTTGTCTTAAAACAAATAATATAATTAAGCAGATATTTTTCTCACTTTTGTAAGAAAAATATACGGAGACTTAAGTTCTCCATGTGTAACAATTCTATACCGACTTCAGTTAAAATCAACAAGACTTAACCCAGCCTGAAAAAAATGTACTGGGTGACCCTGGAAAATGAACAGAAACATGTTTTAAATCTCACTAAATAATCACAAGATGCCTCAGTCAGAATGCTACAGCACCATAAAATATATATAATCACTCTTTAGAATGCTCCTGGGTAATGAAATATGACTTCATGTTTTTAGGTCAGTAGATCAATGTATTTGTCTTTCCAAAACAGAAATGGTTTTGTATAACAAGATGTCATGTCCTGAGAGAAAGGGGAAAGTAAGAATGGAAGTCTCTAGAGCATACCCCAGTGTAAATCACTGTGAACCTAAGCACAGTCTCATGGCAGCCAAAGCATTCCAAATCACAGCCCATCAGTCCTACCTGCAGGGGCCAACACAGGTTTGACATTGGGGACTGTTACCATTTTACACTTTAAAATCCAGTGATATAATAACAATAACTTATTTTATGGGGACAATAAATATTCAAGCTTGATTTTTAGATTTTGCTTGTGTTTTGGTTTTGTTTTGATGTGGCTTTGTGGGTTTGTATGTAGGGATTTTACCTGGCAGAGCAGAGAGCAGCAGGGAGAGAGGATACAGGAAATAAGTTTGAAGAGAATGCAGACTTTTCACTGGTTCATGACCAATCTCAAACCCACCATTTCAAACCAATTTCTTTCCCAAAGGATCATATTGAAATATATTAAAATGACACAGAGGGAAAAGAAGGAGTATTTTTTGCCGATTTAGCCATTCTGAGAAAAAATTCATTATGATTAAGTGTCATGAGTGTTGTCATCTTTTGTTAGCTTGAACTCAGCATCATGTCTCACTCCAGTTCTATTTTATAAACTTAGAGAAGTCGGTGAAGCCAAAATCCATAGGTCTGTTAGAGCAGTGGTTACAGAAATGATTTCTAGAATTAATTTCCACTTGCTCTTTATAAAGGTCTCTCTTTACTTATACTTTAAAATGGCTTCTACATTACAGATACATTTTCTTCAAAAGTACTGAAAAGGAGACCTTGTTACCTTTCTGTAAGTTTGATCTGCATGCCTAATCTGAGCTCTGCAGTGACATTGTTTGGACAGTTGTTTTCCTGTGGTCTCACTACACACTAATATTGCTCCGGGAAGATAAAATGAATGAAAATATTAGAAGCTTGCCTTTGAAGTTGTTCTAAGCATTGGGACTTGAAAATCAGCCAGGACAAAAGATTGTGCTATTCTTTATGAACAACAACAAATATTGAGTAGCAACATGCACTGAAAAAATTAATTAGGAGACTATGAATGGCTGATATGTAAAGAAAAATCAGACAGTAGGTGCAACATCAGTTTTTCTTTTACTGGGGTGCAGGGATAGGCTTCTATACTCATATTAATCATTAACCTAGCTAAGCCATTTCTAGCTTGAGGAAAATACACTTATTTTAATGTCTGCTTAGTTCTGAGACTGCTCTGATGGAACAAGAGAGCATCTTGTGCCATTCAGAATGCTTGCCATTCTGAAGCAGGTTTATGAAAATAATACTTTTTCTCTTATCGTTGATAAAGTAAAGGTCAAATTGCCAAAGAAAAAATTATATATGTAAAAAAACCTGGCAGTTCTCAAGAAATAACAGAGCTATCCCTGTTTGGTTTCTTTAACTCCTATGTGAGTTCTTGATCTTGAAAGCTGTTCTACAGGTGGTCAGAATCATTTGAACATTGGTATTTCCAAATAAAGAATTGGGAAAAAACGGTGTTCTTCAAGAGATATAAAAATATTCAAGTAATAATTCTGAGGTTTGAAAAAACTAAGGTTTTATTACAGATGTCCCAACCAACCTAAAACAATAAGGGAAATAAATTATAATTTGATTGTTCAACTCATAACTTTTCTGTTCTCCAGACAACTCAAATTCATTTTTTCAGAGAGCGATGATTCCTTAAGAGGTTACCCTTTCTGTCAAACTCAACTGTTTTTTGATAAATTTCAACTGCTTGCACTGTCTTCCCAACCATGCAAGAAGAAACTTTTTTTTGTAATAAACTAGTCACTGGTGTATAATGCGTAAACCCATAGGAATTGCCAGAATATTAAAATAGCAAGGGTGAACACCCAGTGACAATACAGAATTGCAAAACTGATGACTGTTTACTACCCAGACTGGCTATGGACTTCAAGGAGTTAATAAGTATTAGAGCCAGTGACCCCAGTTATTAAGCCTGGCCTGTGGAAAATCTTTCCATTTTTTGTCCACCTCACTATGTAACAACTGGGAGGAGAGCTGCAGATTTTTGCTGTACGAGAGGGTCTTTCTACCTTTGAGAACTTTCAACACAAAGAATTAAGGAAAGAGCTAACTGGAAGATATATTGTGGTATGTATGAAGATGAAAGAATGAAAGCTGAAAAGCTATGAGTAGGTTCTAGGCAACAGGAAAAGGAAGGGGGCAAGTGGGGAAAGATGTCAATAACAGTGAGGGAGAAATGTTTGAAACACACCTCTACAAGGAAGAGATGCTATAAAATGATGCCTACATAGCTGATCTATTTAGGGTCTGTAGGGATTTCCAAGTTCAGGTTCAACCCTGCGCTTTTCTCATGGATGTTCATGCATTGTGTGTGGGGGGGAATTTGTTACATCAAACACCTGGTTTGAAGCCTGGCCCATAGAACTACATTGACATCTTATATAGATTTTATTTTTCATATTTACATTCACTGAAAGAGTGTTTTTACTGAGTCAATTTGCCACAGAATGTGTTTAATTAACAGCTTATTAAAAATGATCTGTAGTAGTAACCGATAATAAAATAATACAATTCAGATTTCCATCCTATATAATGCTGCAAGAATTACTAACATCTCCATATAGGTTTGAGCACATAAAAATTTCTGTGTTGACTGAATACCACTGTATTCAGCTTTCTAATCCTCTTCACCAAAACACCTTTCCGGAACAGGTATCGGAGATTTTTCTATGAAATTCAATATTTAATAATTCTTTTATCTGCAGACAAGAATTGTCATTTTCATGAATTTTAAGATTTTTTTTTTATTCAAAAGTTACAGTAATTTCACGAATACAAGCCGCACCAATTTGACCAAAATTTTGGTGGAAACCCGGAAGTGCGGCTAATATTCCGGGGCGGCTAATACATTAACAAAATTCTAAAAGCTGCCAACATGGAAGTGAGAGCCCGCGGCAGCCCCAAGCCAAGCTGGAGCCCGGCTGGCCCCGGCTGAGGTGGGAAAGCCTGGCAGAGGTGGGGTCAGCAGTGTGGGGGCGGGCGGCAGAGCCTGAGCCAGCAGGGCGGGGCAGGGGGGGCGGCAGAGCCCGGGCCAGCAGGGCGGGGGAGCCCGGGAGAACTGGGGCTAGCAGTGCAGGGGAGCATGGCAGAAGCAGGAAGGCCGACGGGTGGGGCTACCTGGCAGCGGGGGAAGCCCAGCAGAATTGGGGCCAGCAGCGTGGGGGAGCCCGGCGGTGCGGGGGCCTGCAGTGCCAGTCAGGGCGAGGAAACGCGGCGGCGGTGCAGATGGGAGGGGGCGGCCGGCGAGCCTGGCAGTGGCGGCAGCGGCTGGCCCGCTGGCAGGGCGAGTACGTGAACGCAGCGGCGAGGCAGCCGGCATGCCTGCCAGCGGCGGCAGTGGCTGGCCCGCCGGCAGGGCGAGTACGTGAACGCAGCGGCGAGGCGGCCGGCATGCCTGCCAGCGGCGGCAGTGGCTGGCCCGCCGGCAGGGCTAGGGAACGCGGCGCGGTGCGGCCGGCGAGCCGGGCGGCGGCAGCCCGCCGGCAGGGCTAGGGAACGCGGCGCGGCCAGCGAGCCGGGCGGCGGTGGCGGCAGGCCGCCGGCAGGGCTAGGGAACGCGGCGCGGCCAGCGAGCCGGGCGGCGGCAGGCCGCCGGCAGGGCTAGGGAACGCGGCACGGCCAGCGAGCCGGGCGGCGGCAGGCCGCCGGCAGGGCTAGGGAACGCGGCGCGGCCAGCGAGCCGGGCGGCGGCGGCGGCAGGCCGCTGGCAGGGCTAGGGAACGCGGCGCGGCCGCCGAGCCGGGCGGCGGCAGCAGCAGCCCGCCGGTAGGGCTAGGGAACGTGGCGCGGCCGCCGAGCCGGGCGGCGGCAGCCCGCTGGCAGGGCTAGGGAACGCGGCGCGGCGCGACCGGCGAGCCGGGCGGCGGCAGCCCACCGGCAGGGCTAGGGAACGCGGCAGCGGGGCGGTGCTGACGGGAGAGGGGGGCCAGCGAGCCCGGCGGCAGCGGCAGCACCACCCGGCCAGCCCCGCCGAGCCGTGGCGCTGAGCTGGGCTACCCGGCCCCGTCGGCAACCATGAGCGGGCCGAGCCTTCCTGGCCCCGCCCCGAGCCAGTAAAGCCCGCTATGCCGCGATCCTGTTACTAATTGGCCAATTTGTGAAAGCTGCGCACGATTCTCGCGACGAACAAAAGTGCGGCTAATATTCGGGGTGCGGCTTATCTATTGACAAAGACAGCAACATTGTCGAGGCACCGGAAGTGCGGCTTATAATCCGTGCGGCTTGTACTCGTGAAACTACTGTACCTTAAAATGTATCAAAGGATAGTTTATTATTAATTGATGGCATCCTGTCTTTTGGTAAAAGAAGAACTTATAGATATGTTCTAACTGAAATATTATAAATAGAATTAGTGATCTCATGCAGCATCCATTTCTCTGAAGTGAAGGATGCATTAGCTCTGATATCTATACAAAAATAAATTTAAATATTTTCTTTGATGTAAAGAATATAACGTAAACTATTTTAGCCAGTGTTTCTGCAATGGTAATGGTAGGTAGCTTGAGGAAAATCTTGGCTGAAATATGGTATTAATGGTCTTTATTGCAGCCAAGGTATTAGTTATACCAGCAAGCTGGAGATCAAATGCAACCTCCTAGGCTTCTGTAGAAAATCCACAAAATACATCTGGAAAATATAAATTCCCACTGTCACACAGTGGTGATTAACATTTCTGAAAACTTGTGACTACCTTATAATCAGTAGTTTCACTGCCACTTAGGACCATTTCTCAATCAGAAATGATGGACAAGTCCACAAAAGTCTTACTGAGGACAGATTTCATTTAGTGAATTCAGCATAACAGAATGTTGTCCTGGTACATAATATCACAACATCATAAAATGTGCTGAGATGTAGCACAGCTGCTGGCTGTAGCTCCCACTTTAGGTCATGAATACCTCAATATCACAATTTCCTTAGATATTTCCTATGGCTGACCTTTTTCAGGGCAGAAGAAAACAGAAAGAAACTGAAGCAATTTTTTTTTTTCAATCCGTGGCTTAATTATTTTATTTCCCCTCTATTGCTGTACAGTGGACACATATACTTACAGTTATATCTGTGCCTCTGAAGTCTGCATCTATTCCTTGAGGTGCATGACAATAACTAGAAAGTGGTGCCCAGCTACCAAAGGTTAGTAAAAGGCACTGATCAGTGCCACATGTAAAGAAATGTCAAGGTCTTCTGGGAGAGCATCTGCATCTGGAAACTTTCAGATGTCAACTAGAGAGGAAGAAGGATAAATGTAGACTAAATCTGTCTTATTCTTTGGCATTTGCAATAGAAGTAGCTGAGTCAGGATTGCAATGCTGAAATTCAGAAAGGAGAAACAGTTTCTTTCACAGCAGATGAAGGTAGAGTGATCATAGGAATCAATGTACTGCTGGGATTTCTCCTGTAAAACTGTGGATTCAATTAAATTGAAAATGTAAAATCTAGGAACACTAAAAATTCAGTAACATAAAAATATCCAAATAGAGATGACATTTTGGAAACCAAACAGGGTTTCCCTGAAAACTGCAAGGAAAATTATTTTAAAGTAAACCTAAACCCCTGCTATTTGTAGTTATAACATAATGGGAAACAGGTAATTTTTCACTTCTTTCTCAAAGTACCTTGATGGATGTCACTCAAAACCATATCACTGTTTGGACTGAATGCAGTCTGCATTTCATGTTTGCATTTGAATTTAGGTCTGTCACAACTGATAAATAGTGATAAATGTGACATTACTGCGTCTAAAGATCATTAAATGTCAGCTCATGCACTGGCAGCAAAATGGCTGGCAGAAAGTCAATGATGCAGGAACTGTATGGAGTGTGAAGAGCGGAGATGGATCTAGGGCAGCAGGGAGTTGTGCAAGCTGTGAGCAATCAATCAATCATTTTATGCTGAGGGAGAACAAAATGAGATGTAAAGAGAGTTCACTGTGTGCAGGTAGAGAAAAAAACTTCTTGTTTATAAGGGTTTTGATTCATGTCTGCATTTAGTAACCATGAGGAAAAATAATAGGTCAGTAAAAAGCATTCATTGTACTCCAACCAATTGCTTTTGATAATTCATCTAAAAATTTATATTCTTCTGTGGGTTTCAAAAATTGTTTATTTATCTATTTATCTTATTTATCAGTTGCTAGAGCCTGGATAGTTTATTATTTCCTAATTTGTGTAGTACCATAACCTGCAAAAATTTGTGTAAATAACATAATTGGTTTCTGATTTAGACAGAAAACAGTAAAAACCTCCAGCAAAACAAAAAATAGCACACACATGGAATCTTTTACATAAGAACGTCTATAAGTAAATGGATGACAACTGAGTTAATTTTTCTTTCATAAACATAAACAATATTAAAAAAATATGGCAAAATTTTAACTTTCCTTTTTTTTGAAGAATAAATCAAGAGCAGATCCATTAGGATTTCTGGAGTAAGCCAGCAAGAAATTGCACAAACTTGATGTAGTGACTTTTGTTCATGAAGATTACCTAGTTTGATTCCAAAAGCTACTCTTTGTGTAACACAATCTTAATGTTCTTCTAAAAGAAAGCTACTTCTCCCTCCAAGCCACTTTCTAAAATCCAATCAAGACTGACACTCTTTGGAAAATTCTAGGAAAACACATTTTCAATTGGAAAATGTTGGGTTTTTTTTTAATGTAAATAAAAAGCAGTCCTTTCAAATCATTGTAAACTCTCTGTAGTATTTAGTACCCTCCTACAGAATTTCTTTGTTGACCTATAAACATACACTATTAACCTATATCATTACAGTCACAAATGCAGAAGTTGAATTCCATGCATTTGCCTTATGCAAAAATGAGAAAAAAAATCTTAGCTATGTTTTCAGGACAAAAAGAGGTGATCTCATTTCAAATTCAGTGTTTAAGCAATATAAGCAATATTAGAAGAGTGCTAAATGAACAAGATTGTGTGTGTGTAGTAAATATAGCTCTGATCAAGTACTTCTCACCAGTCATTCAGACCTTAGACTTTAAAAAATTCTTTTACTAACACTCCAAGAATATTTAGATCTAAGGCAATGTTGAAAGTGTATTTTATGGATTTTTCTAACATTGTTAACAGGAAAATGCCCAGGGCATTGACCCTTGCATGGATGGGGAGTTGCTCAGTGGCAGTGCCAAAGCAGAGACTTGAAGTCCTGATTGTTCAGTGCCCACTTTGCACAGAATGTAACATTTGGAATGTCACATTTTTCAGAGTCATTATATGCTGTTACACAGACATTTTTCCAGAATTCACACCTTTATGTCAGTGGAGTCATCTCTGTTGTAGAATTAGAAAAACCTAAGTACAGTAATTTCACGATTATAAGCCGCACTGAGTATAAGCCGCATCTCCAGGTGCTAGCAACTTTTCATTTTTTGTCCATACATAAGCAGCACCTGATTATAAACCGCACATTACAATACAGAGTGTGATAAAAGGTATCTGTTCTATCACCATCTGTTGAGGGTGGGGCAGTGATCCTTATCTCAATGGCAGCTATTTTGCTAATGGGCCATCCATTGAAACCAGGCAGGGCATTGTTCTTTATCTTTTCACAACCCATCCTTCCTCCAGCGAGTCATTTTCTGCTAATGACCCATTGAGTCCCACTGTGTGACTGATAAAATTACTGCATCCCATTGGAAGTTGCTCCAGCCAGGGGGAAGAGCCCAACATTTATTACCAAGATAAAACAGAGGTTTTGGGACACTAAGGGAACCCCTTTCTCCACTGGACCTCCAGAGGGAAACTGCACCTTGTACAGGAGCACTGCTTCAACTGAATCACATCTGTCACTGCAGGAGGATGCAGCCACCATTTAATGGGACTGCTACCAACACCCTGCCTGACAGGGTGTCAAGTTGTACTCTGACTTTGTCAGGGTTTGGAGTTTGTTTCTTGTAGTACTGTATTTCTATTTTAATTTCCCTAGTAAAGAACTGTTATTCCTAATTCCCATATCTTTGCCTGAAAGTCCCTTGATTTCAAAATGATAATAATTTGGAGGGAGGGGGTTTACATTCTCCATTTAAAAGAGAAGCTCCTGCCTTTCTCAGCAGACACCTGTCCTCCAAACTAAAACAGCAACTTTTTGTTCTTTGTCCATATATAAGCCGCACCTGATAATAAGCCACACTTCTGGGTTTGGACCAAAATTTTAGTCAAAATGGTGCGGCTTATAATCATGAAATTACTGTATGCTGAAAAAGTGACAAGCGAAACGGACATAGACAGTAATTACTGAATATGAAGCTGGCCTTAGGTCTTCTCCCAAACAGTTAAGACAGGTATCAACTACACAGTTAAACTCCCTTTTTTCTTACCTCAGTGTACTATAAGGAAACAATGAAAAGAACAAAGAGTTAGAATCTGAAGACTGATTTATTTTTCAATACTTTTCATTTAATAGTTTGACAAATTAAGCAGCACCTCTGTCATGTGCAAAGCTAAGTTAAATAATAACCAAATGCGAATGATCTGTATTTGTGATCACTTTGTCTGAAGTAGAGATAATTTCCTTCATGGTAGATGGTATAGGGTTGTGATTTTGATTTGTGCTGAAAACAATGTTGATAACACAGGGAAGTTTTTGTTTCCAGAGAGCAGTTCTTGCACAGAGTCATGGCCTTTCCTGTGTCTCATCCCACCCCACCAGTGAGGAGTGGGGCACAAAGAGTTGGGAACGAGGGGACAAAGTGACAAAGGACATTCCATACCATAGGGTGTAATGCTCAGGATTTAGACCTGGGGGAAGAAGAAGGAAGGGGGAAACGTTCATAGTGATGGTGTTTGTCTTCCCAAGTCATCACTATGCCTGATGGAACCTGACTGTTTTTGAGGAGAACACCTGGTTGAACACCTGCCTGCCCGTGGGAATTGGTGAATAGATTCCTTGTGTTAATTTCCTTGCATGCACAGCCTTTACTTTACCTATTAAACTGTCTTCATCTCAACTGATGTGTTTTCTCAGTTTTACTCTTCAGATTCTCTCCCTCTTCCATCAGGGAGAGTAAGCAAGTGGCTGTGTGTAGCTTAGTTCCTGGATGGCCAACTAATATTGCTTATCTCAACAATACTAAAAGATAATTAGGTATGTCAAGCATCTAGCTGTTATGAAGTACCAAAGTGTGACTTCCCTTTACATTTATTGTATAACTGTATATCACAGTATGAAGATAAGGAATGACCAACAATAAACTCCTGAGGTTTTTATTAACATGGCATCCTTTAATGAAATGCACACAGATGGGAACCAAGGCTATATTAAAATACAGAATAATAGAAGGATGATATTAACTATGTAGAAAAAAAAAAGTGAGAAAAGCTAAGGCGCAAAAGAAAACATTATAACATATGGACATAACAGATACTGACTCTTAAGCTGGTCCAGTATACACATAGGCAAGATCCCATATTTGAAAAAGATGCTGACTTTCTCCAACTTATTCACAGGAAAGTCAGGAGAGTTTGAAAAACAAAGAAAACATGAAAGTTTTCTATGAAAAAAGAGTTAATGAATTGAGTTGATCTAATTCTGAAAAGTTGGAAGCGAAAATATGTTGAATCTTCAAATGCTTTAAAGAGGATAGAAATATTTTCAAAGAAGATGTTGTGAAGAGACTTGGGTCAGAAATCACAAAAAAACCTTAACAGATAGTTAAACCTGGAAAAAGATTGCCTAGGAGAGTCCAGAAATTCCAATCATGTGAGTTTCATGAAACAGTTGGATGGAAATTGAAAGAATGACTCAAGTATAGCCAATATTCTTCATGGCAAGGGAATGAATTTAATTACCTCTTGGAAAAATACTTAAGCTGTGGTTAAATGTAGTTAAAATCTGCATCAAATATATACAGGAGATAGACTAAAGGGTGATTTTTTTACCTTCTTTACATGCTAAAGAAAAATCTTTGCTTATCGACTATGTGTTGTAATCTTCCATTTTCACTGTTTGAACTCTATGAAAAAGCCAAAAGGTAATTTCCAATTCTCAACCATAATGTCGATAGGCTTGTACACTGCTAATAGAATATTAAATGTTTTGCACAAGGGAAGGAAAACCTCCAGGAATCTCAGTACTCAGAGCTACAATATATTGGCTGAATAACAGAAGCAGGACCCTTATCTACTAGAAAACTATCATTAGGGTTAAATCAGGAACTTACAAAAAAACCCATCTATTTTTTTGAAGAAATGAAGATTCAATCCTTACTTACACTGAAGTCCTGTAGAAAAGTGAAAAATAAAGATGCATTATTCGTTCTCTCCCTTTATACTTTTGTTAATATGTATTAGGAGGATGGAAAGGGAGTGTAAAGCAAAAGAAAAAGGTAACTTAAAAGTTAACAGTTAAATATTTTTCTAGTGATATTTTCACTCTTGTGGAACACCAAAACTGTTGACCTTCACAACTGTGCAAAGGTCATTTTTATAGTTTTCATAGGTTTCAGCAAGTGTTTCCTCCTTCTGTTGTCACAACATCCATATGTAACACAATGTATTTTCCCCAGTAATTTTCTTTTAGGTTTTCCTTCTCAGAAATAAACACCTGTTCAAGATAACTTATTGGGGAATATAATAGACATGCCTGTTTCTGTGTCCTCATTGCAAAGGCATTTACCTAATTCATTGAGATTCAATGTTTTGCTAAAAAACTCAAATAATTGTCTACCTCCCCTTCATTTTTGGGGTTTTTTTTGCTGCAAAATTATTAATTGTTGTTGATGATAGAAGTTTATTTCTGCCTTGTGCTACCAAACCTGGTTATGCACAAAAGGCATTAATCATGAGCCTTGTTGCTAAAACAATTCACCACCCATGAACCTCAGTTCATCTGCACAAGCTGACACTTTTAAGTGTCAAATCCTCCTCCCAAACCAATCACTACTCTCATTTGCAAACTTTGTACCATAAGATTTCTTCGTTTTCATTGATTTTGCAGTTATTCAGTTGTCAGTGTACATTGTTGATCACAAAACTGCCAAGAGTAAAGGCTGTTGGCTGAAGGAAGGAAGAAGAATGGCATTTTTATACATGCTACCTAAGTTATATTTATGGAGTGAGGATTTTCCTCTCTCAGGTACTTGAAAGGAGTTGCACTGCAGACTGTATAAGACTTGTTCTCTGTGTTTTACAGCTACCATGATGAATATTAATATGAGACATTGGGGGGAAAAGTTGAGAAAGTTTCTTGTAAACCTTGGATAGTAATTTTTTTCAGTATATACACAACAAAGAAAAAGGAACACAGGTTTTAATTTTAAAGAGAAAGTATCACTTTCACTCAGTGTAGGAAAGAGAAAGTTTCAAAGAAAACATGCACTTCTTGACAAGCACAAACTGTGAAATGTATTAGAAAATAAAGGTTTTAATGTCAATTATCATTAAAAACCTTATTTTCAAAAACACTTCACAGTTTAGTCATGCTGAGAAGTGCTTCTCATCTTTGAAATTTTCAGCCTGCTACACTGAGCAAAATGGGTGCAATTTTCTTTTAATTGTTTTGAACACCATGTGCGAGAGAACATGACAGAATGCAAATTGCTTCTACAAGATGTAAGAGGCAAATAAGTTGTCGAATTTTGTGGCATCTCTCTGTGAGCTGAAAGCATGAGATGCACTACTTTTTTAGCAGTAGGTCAGAAAGGAATGCCTCGGTCTCTTGTTTGCTCTTTCTCTGGTTTTAGTTTGCAATTCAAGACAAGAAACCAAGAGGTTTCATGTTCATAGTGCAGTAACAGTTCTGTCCTTAGCAGCAATAGTGGAGACCCCGGGTCAGAACTAAACCAGACTCACAGCATTCGGGGTCTTTTAAAGTCACCTGTCTGCCTCCCAGCTATGCATACCATAAATGCAAACTGCAAAGCAATCTTTTTTCTTTAGTCTTTCTAACTGGCCAGGCTGAACTAGGGCAATAAATTATTATGGACTAAGCTCCACCATGCATTAGTCATAACGTGGTACCACACTCTGTTACACAACAGGCCAGCATCTGTGTTGATCCTTGTCCTGTGAATATTATATACTGAGAACTAAAAAATAATGATAAATTATACTGACTGCCTAGGGTTTTTTCTCCCCAGAATCTCTGCAAAGCTAGCTATTTCTATTTTGCACAACTATTAGGAACCTCCACACACATGCATACAGCAATATCAAAATAGAAAGAGGGCAAAACTCAGACTGTCTATGAAATGAGGCAATTAACAGCAATGAAACAAACACTTTGATTCTATCTCATATGACCAATTAGGCACTATTGATGAGGTTAGCAGAAGATGTTTCCCTCTGCAGTACTTCTCTGGCTTTGCCTAGCTAGTTTGCTTTCTGCAGCACTGTATTATAAGGCACAATGGTCAGATTTCTCTTTGAAAGCCTCTAATGATCTGACAAAAGTTTTCAGTCGAGTTGCAATAGAAATTCCCCCAGGATAATTTGACATTGCATTATTATTGCAATAGTTTCTACAGATATTCCAAAGTCAAATTAATATAATTTTTTTCGGGGTAAGTGCCTTCTGCAATGTGGTTCCTTTGTGCAACCTGACAGAACTGCCACACTATTTTTATCAAACTTCTTGTGGTTTCATAAAAAATCTTCTCTTGTTCTATCTTCATCTAGGAAACAGAGGTATTCCTGGATATCATCTTGCACTTCTGCTGCCCAGGAGAACTTTAATTTTATGATTTTCAATTCAATTTCTGAGCCTTAGTATGGAGGTTCCATGTGATTTTCTCACTCTTAAAAAGCTGACTGAAATTAAATAAACTTGTGAGAAAAAATTCACTAGGCTATAGCAGAGACCAGATCTACATATAGCTGGAAATCTGTGTAAAGACTGCTGGAGGCATTCTGAATCCACCATTAATGCCACAGAAAAGGGTTTTCTCTGTATAGCACAATAGCAGGAAGCTCTTTTGAGACAAATTAAAGGGTAGGTCTGCAAAGAGTTGATTAGTAAACCTTTTTGTAGAAACCATGAGTACAAGAGTGGTGGAGTGCTCCTGGAGTGCTCCTTTCCCCTTCTTTCTCTCCTTCCTCTCAAAGATAAAGATATGAAATCTATTCTTTTTCTTGTTCTGTGGACATGCAATGAGTTTTATCCTATTATGAATTCAGTCTTCTTGTTTTACTTAAACATGACCATTATTCTTTTAATTCATATATTCTCAAGGCATGTCTGGGCTACAAACATTTGAAATCAGGATAGAAGTCTTGCACATTAAACATGAAAAACATCTCTGTTCAGCTTAAGCATAAACAACAGAACTGAAGTTTTTCCCTGAACACTCAAAAGCAAAACTAGTGAAGAAGTTTTTCTACTATGATTGTGTATGTGAGCAAGCCATGTTTGAGAAAGAGCATAGATGTTTTCTAATATTCTATATAGCAAGAGTGAGTCAAACATTTTTTCATTGAATGAGTTACCATAAAAATAACTGCTTAAAAAAAACCCAAAAAGAGAAAAAAAACCCCCCAAAAAGATAAAGGAAAAGTGACCAGGTATCAAACATACACATTGATGGATACTTCTCTTTCTTACTTCAGCAAAGTAAAATAGAAATACGTGTTTTTATATATCTTGTGTTTTTTCCATTTAAAGTCTCAGTATTTGTAGAAATTCTGATTTTTCACCATATGAAACATAACTTTAAAAAAAATTTCAACACTTTTTCATAAAGCCCAAGTTTTCTTATTTGAGCCATATTTAAAAGTGTTGCTCAGTTCAGACCACAAAACATTAATTTCTTACTTTAATCTCACATATTTTCATTCCAGTCCAGATAACTGGACGTTTCTGTCTGTGATCTGTCTTTTAAGTCTTCTAAGGCGAAGTAGGAGAATGTTTCATTTTAAATAAAGTCTTGTGTTCAAACTAATCAGAAAGGGACACAACTCCTGGAGGCACATCAAGACAAAAATACAGGAAAGTGTACCATGAATGAGACATTGCTGAGAAGAAAAAAGAACATTGCAGAGCTTTTTAAGCTCTCTGTAACCTTGTGTAAGAAGGTTATTTTGTGCCTTAGGTGTTCTTGACATGGTCTTTTTATTGCCCTTTCATACTGTACCCTTGCTGACTCTGAATAAAGAAAGCAGGAAATTTATATTTTCTGTATATTTTATGTTGCACTCTTCACTTTGGTATTTGAAGCCTTATTGAGACTTTTGTTTTTAATAAAACAAGAGAAAATGTTTAAGAAGAACTCAAAGAAGTAGGTAAAATTTATTCCAAATAAAGTCAGATACGAATATATCACATAATTTTAATTTTATCATAGAAGCATTAACAGAATTTAGCATTTTTGCTTTACAAATAACTAGTCATAAATAGCGTGTTATTAACCATAACTCCATATAATTTGAAGGTCTTTTCATTTTGGATTGGTCTGTGTGACAATAGTCCTGCTGGTGACAGACGGGGTACACCAGTCTCAAAGGGGGAATATTAACATGGCTCATTGAAAGAGCTTTAAACTAATTTGACGGGGCAAAAGGATATAACCAGGTTCACCAGAGAGTGTTGATCTAGGGAAGAGTGTCTGAATAGATGTCTGGTAGAGAAGAACCTGGGACTACTGGCCAACAGACGGCTAAATGTGATCCAGCTTGTGCTCAGATGGTCAAGAGGGCCGATGGCATCCTGGGCTGTATCAGGAACAGTTTGACCAGCAGGACCAGTGCAGTGATTGTCCCCCAGTACTTGGCACTGATGAGGCTGCACCTCAAATTCTATGTCCAATTTTTGGCCCCTCACCACAAAAAGACACTGAGCTGCTGTAGCATGTCCAGAGAAAGGCGATGAAGATGGTGAATGGTCTGGAGCAAAGGTCTTACGAGAAGCAGCTGAGGGAGTTGGCGTTGTTCAGCCTCGAGAAAAAGAGGCTCAAAGGGCACTTTATCACTCTCTACAACTGCTGGAAATGGTGTTGCAATGACATGAGGGTTGGTGTCCTCTCCCAGGTAGGAAAAGGCTGCTCAGTGATGTGTATGAGCCACCATTCCGGGAAGTATTCAAAATATGAGTAGATGTGGTGCTTAGGCACATGGTTTAGCAGCAAACATGGCAGTTCTAGGTTAGTGGTTGGACCCAATGATCTTAGAGATCTTTTCCAGCCTAAATGACTTTATGATTCTATGATCTACATAAAATTAATTTTAATCACTCACACGAGCATCAGTCATATTACACATAGAGCCAGAAACAAACTACAATTTTGGCCCATCCTGACACAAAAATATGAAAAAAGCCCTACAATACATTGCATAGGTGTAAATATTGGTCTTGAATACACAGCAAATAGATATGTTGTGTGTTCTAGGCACAGCAACTAAATCTGAGACTTTGGTTTCTGAGAAATGAGGACCTAGTGCAAGGGATGCACAAGGCCTAAGGCAGGTCTAAAATTAATGTCTTCTACCATGCAAACCCTCTATGACAAACTTGCATGTATATCACTCTCTCCAAAACCACCATTCTCATCAATTAGCAACATATATGTGAGTAAGAAGCCTTACAGTGGCCCAAATGCCTTTTATATGGTGAAAAAATCATAACTGTTTCAGTTTTTGTAAAGTATAAATTTATATTAAAATTATATGTGTGATTCCTCTAAAGCATATTTGAGAATGAGTGATATAAGAGTGATGAGTCAGTGAAATTTTAAGATTAAAAAATGCCCTTGGTGGTAAGAAGCTGAGCAGTGCTCAATGTTTCAATTGCTTTGCACATCTTAGAGTGTCCTTCAGTTCAAACACCTCCTTAGATCAGCAAAGGTCTATGCTGTAAGTGACAGCACTGAGCTTCCTATACATGCATGAATTATTCATTTCCTAAATAGATACATTAAAAACAGAGCTATTTAGAATTTAATGAATATTAATAAGACCATTCACCAACATACCACATATATCTATGCTAAAGAAATCAATATGGAGGTATATTTATTACCAGCATGCCTGGAAACATACAACACTTTTTCACTAATATCAGAAAAAAATTCACTTTCAAGACTAGAGTTACTTAATCTTCAGCATTCTGAAAGCACACAGGGATTTTACTGAATTGAAAGCAGAATATTACAGAGAAAGGGACGATTAATAAAGCCCCTATTTGCTTAAACCTTGTGCAAAAATTGGTCTCTAAAGGAAAAGTTAATTTCCTACTAAGTCACATTCCTGAAAAGATAAACATTCTAAACTACAGAGTGCAAATACAAATAAAAATATCTACACCATATAGTCAGATCTAGAGGTTTAGTTTATTTTAATGCAATCCCTTATTCTGAAAGTGTCTGTCAATCAGACCACAAAAATAGCAAATTATTTAGCAGCAGAAGGATATGCTGAAACCCACAGTGACTGAATTTTAATACCAATTCCAAACAAAACCTTCAAATTCCTAATCTCCTCTTTCAAAACACTCAGGGGAGTTGAAATTCACTTTTGAATTTGTACAAGTATTTGTGATCATCATTCAGCACTTTAGAATTCTTTAAAAATAAGATGCAGCAATCCACATAGTAGCACTTTTTTCCCCCTCAGTCAGGTACCATATTTTGAAACACTTCTGCATCCAAACTAAATTATTACTCTAATTAACACTGGCACAACTTCTCGCAATCACAGGTTTTTGACTTTAAGATAACATCAACACAGTTGCGCAAGCTTGCTGGAAATTCTGTAGCTGTTCCTTTGCAGGTAATCGATTGGCCTATCAAGAAAACGTTGTGCTTAGGAAGTCTTCTTCCTTGAGCCTTCCCTCCATATCATGGTTATTTTTTTTCTTCCCACTCCATTTAAGGCCAGTAATATTTTGTCTTTGGGATGGGTGCACTCTAACCTTCTACCTCAGATCCATCTTTAGTTTTTCAGGTGTTATAAGAACTCACTGGGTCAATGTCATGATGATAGGAATCCTTCAGGTCGTATGAATTTCTTTATTACTTTCAGCATAATTTCAAATGACCTTTTTTACAGATAGTGACCATTGGACAAGACAAAATTAGTTACCTCAGACACAATGTGCTAAATAGAGTAATTCAGTTGATGCACACACATTAGGAAATGAGTTTGGTTATGATTTCTGAGATCTGAATGAAGATGAGTCACCTAGTACAGAGTCGAAATAGAAGGCTACAATAAAGGTAACTAGGATTCATGTAGTGGTTTTCATGAAGTGATCACATGTCAATCAAGGCTCAGACCTCTGCAAAGAAACATCACTGAATTAATCAAATTTTTTTCCCCAGATTTTAAAATCTATCACAAAGAGGAGAAAGGTTATCAAACAGGAAAACTGGTAATGCATCAAGGTCAGAGGTATAAGTCTTTCTCAACAAAATATTCTGTCAAAGACCCTGCCGAAATTACACATGATAAATGTGAGAAGGTTTTTGACAAGTTCAAGAGCATTCTAAACATTATCTAGAAGAGTGTATTTATGTCTTTACTGAAGAAAATGTGAGCCTTTTTAAAAAAATCCCCACAAGATCTTAGTTTTAGCAATGTCAAGAATAACGTAGAGTAGGCGTCCTGCAATTAGAGCTCAGTTGTTTCCTAAATCTACCCACTTATAACCCTTTTTATCTTTGTGCAAATCTCTTTACACTATGTTATAATCCTGCAATTGGCCTCCTGTCAAAAAAGTGCTGCTTAAGCATGTGTAGTTTAAAATCCCTCTGCCTTTTGCCTCGTTTTTGATAAGAAGAAAACACAAATCTCTAGTTACCTGTTTAGGGGGCTTTATTTCCTTGCTCTACCAGCTCAGTTGTAGCTGAATGCAAGGACTAAGGTGGTTTCAAAGTCATCTGCTATATTCAGGTCTGGCAAGAGCAGTGACAGTCCCTTAAGCACTGCTTCCTTCTATTCTCCCAGGTTTGGTGACATGAACTAAAGTGGATTTTTCCTCGACCAGTTATGTCAGTCTTTGTTTTCTCCAAGTCTAGCATTAGCTGTACATAGAAGAGGTGTAACAACACAGCTCTGGCCATCAGAAGTCCTCAAGGTGCTGTATGGTTATATATATAAAGTGTTAATTACATTTCTTTTATAGTAATAAAACATTCAAGTTTGGAGTTAAAAAATCCTCCATGGAAAACATTGCTGTTTCATTTAATCCAGAGTGCCTAGAGGACATTCCATTTGCTGTTCTCAGTTATATTAAACACTTATTCTGGAAATCCAAGGGGAATTCCTGTTACACAGAATGTGGAAGTATGCAGAGTTTTGCCAAATATATCGGATGAAATGAAGCATAAAAATATATGAATGATTTATACTAATATATACAGGGACTGTTCATTTAATAGGCAGACATATGTTTTTCTGTCACTTAAGGATTTAAAAGCTCGCAGTTTCAGTATATCTAATGCAACACTGAAAAAATATTTATTAAAGTTTGTGCCTTTTCTTTGACAGAAGTTCTGTTTTCCCTGTCTAAAGTAGTTGAAGTAGTATGAGTACATATTCTTGTCTTGCAATGTCAGCTTAAGAAACATCCTATATTGACTCTTATGCAGGAGCCATTAACAAGTTAATTTTCCTTGGCCTGAAACATTTCCATCATTTTCATTTCCATCTATTCAAAAACTGATTCTAGCCATAACTGAGAAATCTGGTTCCTTGTTACTATATTCCCAACAACTATTACCTTTCATCTGAAGAAAATAATCAGTGACTCTGTAACTACAGTCAGATTCTTACCACACTAGTCCACTAATTGGTGTCCTTTTAGAAAATCATGTATCGCTTATACTCTCTGCTTATAACTTCCACGTCGTTTTGCATCTTCCTTTCAAGATGTTTTATGTATTCCATTAGAAAAAAAAATATAAGAATAATTTCCTAGATCTGATGGTGGTGGTTTGATGCTTCTGCCTCAGCTATTTTTCCACATAGAGTAATCAAGGCAAGTAAATCAGAAAATCATATATTGCATTCTAGGTAGGATAATGCAAAGGCTTCTAATCAGTTGCATATGTAATACAAAAGATTTTGTGCCTGCTCCTTTACAGGGAATCCAAACTCATCTGTTAGATGCTCATGTTCATGCATTACTGGATCCCTAATTAACAGAAAAGAATTTCCCTCCATTATAAATCTATTTGGATACTTAAAAACTTGAAAATTTATAGAATCTAAACAAAGGACAGAAGTACCATTAGGGAAACAGGTATACCATGCCTCTGAATCTTAAAAAGCACAGAGGGGTCTTGAAGAAATCCATTGAAAAGCATCGAAGATGATGTGTGGTGTCTTGCCCCAGTATGATCTCGGTATCATCTTATCAGTCACATTGATCAAGATCCTTGCCAAGGCATGATGTTTCTCTGAGGTGACTCTTATGATAAAGTCTCCTTTCCAGGCATACCAATAGGGAGGAAACAGTAGGTCAGACCTTTGAGTACAATTAGGATTTTGCAGGGTCCATAAGTCATGAAACCTCAGAAGTGTTCCTAGGCCTTATAATTTTGCTTTGCCCCTGGTTTCTTCTCTGTTGTTAAATAACTTAAACAGGACATACATCACTATGGATTCTGTAAAATATCTTCTTTAAAGTTTCCAGAGATGGTTATTCCACTGCCCCTCCAAATAGCCTAGAGAATTCTACTGTGGTGTCACAAATAACCAAAATCCTGTGACATGTTTGTTTCTTATGCATCTGAAGAAATATGGAAGTGAATATTATTTAAGCAACAGCTGCAATTCTATAGGAATGGTGTTTCCTGTAGAGTGAATAGGGCTGCTCAGAAATATGGAGAACATTGCCTCCAGTCTTGTAAGTATATGTAAAGAACATGGGATCCCAGTTAGGCTTTGGGAACTATTCAAACAGGTGTATTTGAAACCTTTAAGTAAACTGGTGTGAAAGGAAAACTTTGTTGATAGAAATGGCATTTTGTGGAAGGACAGAAACAAACTGCCAGAGTCCACGTACATGTTAAATCAAGACATGAAGAACAGAAAAATACAATACTTTTCATTCAATAACCCTCAGTAGCAGCCTCAATACAGTAAAACCTCTTTTAACTAGCAATGTCCCTAAAAACAACCATATAAAACCCAAGTACTCCCACTTTGATTGATTTAAAAAATTTATCTTTGCTTGATGAGGATGAAAATAAACAACACAGAGGGAAAAATAGTCTTCTGTAATAAACTCTAAGTTCCTTTACACTGCAATAAGGCTCCTTGTGTGAGGTCATTTCTATGGTGGTATCACCCATGCTTCAGTCTTTTCAGTCAGGTCAAGAAATGTCAACTGAAAACCACAAATATATCACTCATCATAAAAGGAGTAGTGATCAATTTGAACACAATTTATGCATGTGCTTGGATTGTATTCATTGGGTGCACGGATCCATATGTGTCCTGCTAAAGTACGATGTATGGTAATGTGGAAGTTCTTGCAAACTCCTCATGCATGATAAGGATCTAGACTAGCACTTATGTGACTCACAGGGTGGATTTCATTCATGCTACTTCTACTTTGTACTTTTTTGCTGGAGCAAAATGTGACATTTTAATATCTTTTCCAGAAATAAAATATCTATACCTGGCAGTTATTAAAATATACATTTTACAGAATTACCAGTAACCTCCTTGTTAATGTGGTTTAAAGCTTTAAAATCTTACTGAAAAGGCCTCTTAAACAAATCAAATATTAATGCTTAATAAGAGGTAAGAAAATACTGAAAATTGCAAAGTTTCATTTTTAAAAAATATGAAGTGTTAAAATATAATTGCTATAAAATATTCATGGTTAAATTATTAAAATCATTATTAAACCCCAAATGCCAAAGTCATCAATTCACAAGCTCTGTGTAACTGAAATTCACGAGGCATATTTTTTTTTTTCCTGATGGCCCAGCAGTTGCATGCCCCTATTGACTCAGTTCATGCACCTGCTACAGTTTTGGCTGGTTTCAAGATACCTGTGCTTAATTCATACAAAGTTATATCCAGACTCACACACTGTCTGTCGAGAAAGAGTACAGATAAGACCTTAAAGTACCAGAGAATCCGTATTTCTTTCCTGAGTAGTTTCACAAGAAGTGGTGTATGGAGCATAAATGAATCCCATTTATCTGGTCAGGCCTTCTGATGGCTGCTTCCACTTTTTAGTAATCTATATTACTTTTGAAATAGCTGCAATGAACCATTATCCCACAGATTGACAACACTTTGTTTTCTGAAAGTGATATAAAAAAGCAGCAGGAAGGTTACCTTCTGAATGCAGCTCTCTGACAGAATAATAGCTAAAGCTTATAAAGCAAATTCCAAAAATACATGCAGAACTCCCAACATAGCTTTCTATCGATTTTCAAGTATTGTCCAGTTCAATTTAATGCAAACACAAGGGACCTGTGGATGTCATTTTTATATTTTGGTAGCATGAATCTTTTCCAGTGACAATGCAATGCATTACTGGCTACATCGAACATCAGCTACATTAGTATCCAGCAGACAGATACATCATTCAGTGCTGTAAGAATTGGAGGTTATTAAGAGGATAAGGAGAGTTAATAAAGGTATGAATATCTTTCCCTTGCTTATCATAATGAAAGCTTGTGCTGAAAAAGCAGTGGGGGAACAGAGTGGGATTTCTTTATCTAGCCCCCAGATTTTTAGAGGGAAAAAAAATGATGGAAAGAAACATTATCCCTCAGCATCATTATCTTTGAGATATCTGTCACATGGCAAATTTTACAGTGACACATTAGCACAAAGCAGTATTTGCAGTCTTCCTGCATAGTGCTCATTAAACTTTAATGAAACACTATTTCCAAAATTCACTGCCAAATGCACTTATCCTACCAATGTCACTATCAGCAATTTTACATGCACTTCTGACGGAGGAAAAAATTGTAGTTCCCCTACTTTTTCTTTTTAATACCTGAGAAAGGTCAGTTACAATATGGCATTTCTATGAGTACTCTAGGTCACTTGGACTTGCTTCTGCCCTTGTTTCTGTCAAAATAGTTCTATCACTTAAGATGGTTTTATCAAATTGAAAATGAGCTGGAGTAACTTTCATGGCAATCCCTACCACAGGGTCCAGTAAATGCTTTAGCACCCTTAGTTATGGAAGGGATGGATTACATGTGGATTTTTTAGGAAATTAACACACTACTTCATGTGTAACACCATGATAACTTTTTTTTCAAAATATTTTGAAGTGCAATTTTTCATTCATTGTGCATGCAGAAATTTGAAGGGAGAAATTTAGCAGACAATATTAGAACAAATATAGACAGAAAAAATCCAGGGTTTTGCATGAAAAAGGGTAGGGAAATTATGCTTTACTTAATGTTAGCCTATTTGTGATAATCTAAAGCACCTAAGATTCATAAATGCTCATTCATCGAAAGAAACTACAAAAGTCAGAGCGTCTGTAAATAATCAGAAAATGTTATTAGTAAATTAAAAACTGCATGCAAATTTGCAGAGTAGTTCCTGACCAACTATATATAAACATGGCAGTGGGTTTTGGATAAAGAGGTAGAGTGAAAGCAAAAAAAGAAATTAAGAGGTAGAAATAAATTAAACAACAACAACAAGGAATAAAAAAGAAAAAGGAAAAGAGATGAAAATGAGTTGTGATTGCCAGTCCTAGTTCCAGTGTAAATACAGTTGAGGGGATATAGGCCCTGGTTTCACCTTCAATCCGTCTGCTAAGGATTAGTCCATCTGCATCAGTCCAGCTGATGCTGCTCAGAGTCCAGGGGGTACCACCCAGGCTTGGGGCAGGTTCCTATGTACATAAGTTATCATTTGTAGTCTGTTCTTTCAGACTTTTCTGGAAATGGGTTGAAGGGCTCCTGGGGTCTTTGATGGTTTCAGTTTCCCTCTGTAGTCCATGCCCACTTCCTGCCACTCATTCCTGCACTTGTGCTGTGCTGTAACTCATTTCTGCATTATCTTTATATCCAGGTGGGATCTAAAGAGAACTCTACCAGCTCAATAACATAATGATACTAATTTCTGTATTTGTTCAGATTTACTTGCAGATATAAAATGTGTGGATATCATGCTGTGTTAGGAATGGTAGGCATGGAACCAAAAAGCAGTTGCATTCGGTGGCATTTTTGTCAATTGTATTTGGTTCTGTTCCTTCAATATGTTGCACCTGAGCAGGGGAAATAGCTGCAAATTTTGCTCAGATCAGAAAAAACCAGTCTAGATTATAGTCCCCATGAACCCTCAAGAAATGTAGAGTATGACCATTCAAATGGTCACATTTTGTTACTTAGGAACAATAATATATGGATTTCTTTCTTTTCTTTTACCGTGTCAGTTTGAAGAGCAGAACTGTGTGCTGTTAGTTCAAGTTATACATTAGCAAATTACTTATTTTCTATTCCTTCCTGCTTCCAATGAGTTGCAAGCAGAATTTTCTCACTGGAACTTAACATCCTTCTTCATTCAATCCTTTTGTTTTGTTCAGTGTCATTTCTTTGACAGTTTTGGTTTTGGCCTCATTACCTTGTGAGTTTTGAATATTGAAGTGCACTGAAGGCACTAAATATGCTGGCTTTCCTAATTTTCCTTCATTTTCTTCATTTAAATATCATCTACATTAGAAAAGATGGTTATGATTCTTCAGCACTTTTCTACCTTCAGTACTTTTCATTACCTTGATCAGCATAAATTAACAGCAGAAGCAGCATCATTTTGATGAAGTCCCTGATGCCACACATGCTGCAGTAACAATTGTTTTGCTGACTCCTTGGACAAATAAATAGAACAATCTCTTAATATATTCTGACATTCCTTTGTAGAGCAGAATGTCTCCTATTATTGTTACTAGATCTGCTATTCTAATCCACTTAACCACTATGGATTTCATAATTTAAATTTAGTCCTTGCTGTATATTTCCATGTAATAGAAATACAGATTGATATAAGAAACATTTCTAATGTATGAACTTTCTTTTTCAGAAGCAAGATATGAGAATAGTTAACTGCTTCTTTCCATTTCACAGTGTTCAGAAATGGTGCCAACGAAACCATAGCAGATTACATTCTCACTCAAAAATTAAGTATGTAGTTGCACCCTGTACTGTGTAGGACTCAAAAACAATAAAATTGAAAGATAAAATTTCAAATAAAATTCTAATATTTACCAACCATAAGTATATTTTAGGGAAATCTTACTGCTTTTCATTTCTATCTTGTAAAATTTCACTGCCACATTTCTTCTAACACAAAAAATCAAACACCTCTATCACTTAGCATATGCTCTTCAAAATGAACATTTATTTAAAAGAATAAATACCAAAAAGAAGTAGAAATTTATGCTGATACTTTGGCAAGAAAGGCTATCAAGAAAACGTGAACACAAGCATGACCGTTTACATTCATCCCTACTCCATGGCTGTGTGCAACTTGGGTTTGCCTCTACTTTAACATAATTCATACACTCCTTTAAACTCCCCAGATAAAATTGAGAGATGCCCTCTAAGAAAGCAATGAGTACAAAACTGGAATAAGTTTTAAGAAGATAGACATTACTAAATTTTCTTGAAAATAAAGTCTCTTCCTTAGGTACAAGCATAGGTTTACTTTGAGAGGAACAACTCACTCCTGTCTTCACTGTATTGTGTTATATTCAAAAAGAACTCTTACTGAGTTTGTTCTTAGAACTAGCATCACTGTATTTTATACAAGTATAGTGCATTCTGAATTTCTATCAAAAGCAAGGAAGCACAACCAGGAAAAAGTATATCTACTTTTGCAGTCTGCAAAGTTGAATGGTGAAGCCAAACTAGTTAAATATCACCTTTTTCCTCAGTAATGTGTTTACAGATAATTCACTAGACTTCCTCTGACAAATTTCCAGTATTATAGCATAAATCTTCAGAGATTCATGAGTTCTGTTCTGCTTATTTTACCTCTATACTGAATTGGCTAGTAGTTCTTCAGTCTGTCTTCTACCTGCCTAGTGTAATATGAAATACTTTTATGTATCACTTAGGAATTAGGCAACACAGATATAAATTGCAGCCAGGATTTTGTCTAAAATTCCTAGAAGCATTTCCTAGGTGACAGACTACTCCACCTGATGTATTAATATGGTGGGCTATAGTTCCCTTAGTGCTGCTAAATTTCACAAGATCAGAAAATGCACCTCTACATTGATATTCCTTCTTTTCTCAGGTAGACGACAAACCATTCTCCCATTTTTTTAAAAATCCATTTGTGTTCTTCTTGAAGTAATATTTTTTATATATTTAATAACTACATATAGAGGAGAATGGAAGAATTATCTCATTAAAGTCAGAATAGATAAAGAGAAACAGTCAAGTTGCTTGCAATCTCTATGTATTTTTCTGAAGTGATTTAGGCTGCCTAAGTTTTGTTTATTCAGTCCTTTCTGAAATAAAAATTGTTATTCAACCTGGAGCCTTAAGTCACATATTTTCATAAAAAAGTTACTATGCAACTATTTGCATCCCTCTGAAGCTATAGGCAGTTTTTAAGACTTGTAATATTAAAAGCTACATTAATTATTAATTTATTTTGTCATATATCCTTAACAAAAGGCTTATCCCTTTTAATTTTCTCTTCATATTGTAGATAATTTTAAATGGTCTGAAAGGAATAGAAAAAGACTAGCCACAAAAAGATAAAGTTATGGGGCATTTTTTCATATCAAAATACTAATTAAGGGCAGAATTCACTTTGTGTGAACAATTAATAGACTGGGCCTGACATTCACTGAATATAAACTGACACAGTTGAATTGAAATCCATGGAATAAGAGTGATTTATATGAAGAGGCCAGGTGTTTTATTGTTTGGGTTTGTTTGTTTGTTTTTGGTTTTATTTGCTTGTTTGGGTTTTTTTCAACTACAAGCATATGGGAATATAAGGTGTTGAAATACACTTCCCACCTTAATAGTGGAAGTACTGCTATATCACAATCCTTTCATTACTATTATCCTGGAATTGCTCATACTTTTATCTAAGGGAAAACCTGAAGTAAGGTTAACAAAATTGAGGGATTAGCAGGAAACAAAATAGATATAAACCTTCAGATTTTCATTTACAGTAGTTTCACGAATACAAGCCGCACGGATTATAAGCCGCACCCCCGGTGCCTCGACAATGTTGCTGTCTTTGTCAATAGATAAGCCGCACCCCGAATATTAGCCGCACTTTCGTTCGTCGCGAGAATCCGTGCGCAGCTTTCACAAATTGGCCAATTAGTAACAGGATCGCGGCATAGCGGGCTTTACTGGCTCGGGGCGGGGCCAGGCAGGCTCGGCCCGCTCATGGTTGCCGACGGGGCCGGGTGGCCCGGCTCAGCGCCACGGCTCGGCGGGGCTGGCCGGGTGGTGCTGCCGCCGCCGCCGGGCTCGCTGGCCCCCCTCTCCCGTCAGCACCGCCCCGCTGCCGCGTTCGCTCGCCCGGCTGGCAGGGCTGCCGCCGCCGGGCTCGCCGTCCGCCCCGCTGCCGCTTTCGCTCGCCCCGCGCCGCGCCTCGCGAGCGCCGCGCCCGCCCCGCGCCGCGCCCGCCCCGCGGCGCTTTCGCGGCTCGCGGTTCGCGGCTCGCGGTTCGCGGTTCGCGGTTCGCGGCTCGCGGTTCGCGGCTCGCGGTTCGCGGCTCGCAGCTCGCGGCTCGCGGTTCGCGGCTCGCGGCTGGCGGCTCGCGGCGGCGCTTTCGCGGCTCGCGGTTCGCGGCTCGCGGTTCGCGGCGGCGCTTTCGCGGCTCGCGGTTCGCGGCTCGCGGTTCGCGGCGGCGCTTTCGCGGTTCGCGGCTCGCGGCTCGCGGCTCGCGGTTCGCGGCTCGCGGTTCGCGGCTCGCGGCTCGCGGCTCGCGGCTCGCGGTTCGCGGCTCGCGGCTCGCGGTTCGCGGCGGCGCTTTCGCGGTTCGCGGCTCGCGGCTCGCGGCTCGCGGCTCGCGGCTCGCGGCTCGCGGCTCGCGGTTCGCGGCTCGCGGCTCGCGGCTCGCGGCTCGCGGCGGCGCTTTCGCGGCCCGCGGCTCGCGGCTCGCGGCTCGCGGCTCGCGGCTCGCGGCTCGCGGCGGCGCTTTCGCGAGCGCCGCTTTCGCTCGCCCCGCCGGCAGGGCTGCCGCCGCCGCCACCACGCTCGCCGGCCGCCCCCTCCCGTCTGCACCGCCGCCGCGTTTCCTCGCCCTGGCCGGCACTGCAGGCCCCCGCACCGCCGGGCTCCCCCACGCTGCTGGCCCCGATTATGCTGGGCTTCCCCCGCTGCCAGGCAGCCCCACCCGCCGGCCTTCCTGCTTCTGCCATGCTCCCCTGCACTGCTAGCCCCAGTTCTCCCGGGCTCCCCCGCCATGCTGGCTCAGGCTCTGCCGCCCTCCCTGCCCCGCCCTGCTGGCTCAGGCTCTGCCGCCCGCCCCCGACACTGCTGGCCCCGCCTCTGCCAGGCTTTCCCGCCTCTGCCAGGCTTTCCCACCTCAGCCGGGGCCGGCCGGGCTCCAGCTTGGCTTGGGGCTGCCGCGGGCTCTCACTTCCGTGTTGGCAGCTTTTAGAATTTTGTTAATAGATTAGCCGCCCCGGAATATTAGCCGCACTTCCGGGTTTCCACCAAAATTTTGGTCAAATTGGTGCGGCTTGTATTCGTGAAATTACTGTATTCTTCAAATGAATGACACTAGCAATTATATTACAGTATTATGCTTTATGAAGTTTCATAAAAACTGTTGAAAATGTCGGTTCCATTTTGGACAGGAAACATACAAATGTTGAATTATCCTTCCTCTTCTGCCAGTAGGTAACTAACAATTTTGGGTGGCTCACATGGTGTTTGAAATATATTATGAGATATAAGGCAAATTTACATACGGATACAATTTTACAGTGGCATTCTTTGGCATATCTTTCATCTCAGAGGCTTTTAATTTTCCTGTTTCACCTTTGACAAAAATTCCTGCAATTAGAACTACCAACCATGACTACACTGAGGGTTAAATTTGGCAGCTACTAGATTAATAAGAGTGGAGATCAACCATTAATGGTCACATAGAAGATGTTTAGAAGATCATGTTTATAGATTTATTCTTCAAGGAGAATGAGAGAAAAGATTATAAAATGGCATTTTCTCATTAAGGCAGTCTCTTTTTTGATAGCTGAGTGAAAGGGATGTAGGTCATTCAGAATTCAGAGCAAGCGAAGCAGAGCAAAATCTTTTGCAATCATTTCTTGTGACATGAAATATTACATCTAATGGGTGTTGCTGGTACTGGCAGCAACATTCAGGATGTATCTCTTCCTAAACTGTGAAGGGAAACTAAAAGGAATAATAAGATACCTTGGGTTGAAACATTTGCTTTATCACTGCTGCAGCAAGCCAGTCTTGCAAGTTGATGTGTAGAAGTACTACTTTAGAAGAGGTGCAGATAGGGAGGGGAAATAACTTTTGCACAAAGGTACACTCCTCTGAGCACAGCCTTGAATCCAAGGGAGAAAAAAAAAGTAAAACCAGAAGATCTTTGAGACACAGTCCATAAAGTTATTTCTCAGAAAAACTTTGATACCAGGACTTCTCATGCATTTAATTATCCAAAACATCCTGAGTCAAGCCTCCTAGAACTCTATTACAATGACTATGCAGTAATCTCTTCCTTCAAGTGGAATTTCTAGACTACATTGGTTGCAAACAAATTCTAAATAGCAATTTACTTCCAATTACATTTTATTATTTGTTGTATTAGTGCATAAAACAAAACTGCAGACAAGCCATGACTTCCCATATTCAGTAAGCCCAAATATTTTCTCTGAAAGTTTTAGCAATTTGAAATATAAACTCAGTGCTACTGTGAGTTACTAAATAATGTCTCTCAAAGTCATTAATGCTAGGCCTAACTTCTTTATTTTGACAGAACAGCAAAGGAATTCATACAAGCACTTCCTAATCTTCTCTGAAGCAATTTAGAATAAATCTATTTATTCCATTCCTTAGCTGTGATAAGACCTTAAATTGAAAAATAATATTAACTATCATTTAAAACTGCTTAAACCTTCAACTACCATTTATATTTTCTTACCAAAAAAAAAAAAATAAAAAGAAAGAAAATAGATGTCTTTAGGACATATAAATTTCACTGTGAGGTGTTGGCTCATCGACATAGTCAGAGCAGGTAAATGAAAGGTGAGCTTTTAATGTGTTCTCAAACTTGTCAGCTTGTCTTTTCAGCATTGATCAACAGGATTTATATGGTCTAGGGATGGAAAAGTCAATTTTAACAAAGCACCTCATCTCAAATTCTCCCAGCTTCTTCTCAACATTTCCAGTTTCAATTTGAGAACTTCATAGCTCTTAACTTTTTCATCACCTAAGAAATCCTACCCTCCAAAATGCAATTCTGAATCTCAACAACAATGTGCAATAATATAAGGTCATGATTGGTAAATTCTTAAAATTCTATTGGTTTGGGGCTGGCACAGCTCATTATCAGAAAAAACAAAGCATGCACATAAACTAGTGTTTTAGTATTTTTCTTGAATTTACACCAATTATCAGCTCAAAGGAAATACCTTTGGCCAGTTAAACCCAATTAGACATATATAATAAAATTTATGAAGAAGATGTGCAACTAGTGATATGCTCTATGGTGGATAAATTACTTTGTTGCTGTAGGCAATACAGGTTCCTCTAGTGAAGGTTCCTAACACAGCCTTAGGTCTAATCCTATTCATACCTTAAAACCTATCCTGTTTAATGTAAAATGAGAAAAATCTGGGTTTTGACAAAGTCTTTTCAAATTATGAAAACATTTAAACTTTCTGATATTTGATCTTCTCACTGGACAACCATTCCAGTTCCAACATTTGCACGAGCTGGCACTACTTAACAATATGACTTCAATTGCTTCATATGGCCTAAGGCAAATGCTTTAAACTTTGAGATGTCAGGAAAAGGTTATGCTGGCTTAAAAGTCTGAAATGTGGAGGGCTCAGGAAAACACCTCAGTGAGCGTCTAGCAGAAGTGGTCTCCTGCAGAGCTGAGGAGGGCAGGGGAGGTGTTACAGAAGCTGTTTTAACCCAGCGGTTGCTATGACCATGGGGAAAAGGCAGGGGAGAGTATGGCGAACTGACTGTAGGATACTCTTGCTTAGTAGATCCTGTGACACGGTAAGCACACTGACCAGCATTTCATTAGGCAGTAATGTGCGGCGTTTTTGAATCAAGATAATATCTGAAAGGCTTGTATCTAGCTATAAAACCTTCCCCTGAATTACTACTTGGTGTAAAAAGGGAAAAGTTTGAGAGCCCCACGGGACTGTGACCCCACTTCCATATGTACTTCCCTTTATATTCCTGAGATTATAGACAAAGTGGTTAATCAGCAGTATTATATTTAACTTTTGGGATTTTCATGACTGAAAACTGACAGGAAAACTGGGTAGACACGGTGGTGTCATTTGCAATCTTGTCTCCAGCTACAATGACGAGTTCATGTTGTACCATCTGCTGCCTCCAGGAGTATATGACTGTCTGGCTCTGTTCACTTCTTTCTATGTTTAAATACCTCCTCTGTGAAAAAAATGTCTTGTATTATGATCTAAACTCTGTTTGAACTGTTAAAGTAATTTTAGGAATAGATAATAATTTTATAAACTTTTCGTAAATTGAATATATAAGTATTATGGACAATATTTTAAGGTGGTTCAAGAAATAACCTGTCCTTTGGTAAATCCTAGATCTAATACTTTTGTGTCATGCAAACTCACTCAAGAATTAAGAGTTTTATTTATTTTAATTATCTATAGCTATCTATATCTTTATCTAATCTATATCATCTATCTCTATCTCTCTATATCTATCTATATCTATATCTATATCATCTATATGTATATCTATATCTATATGTATATCTATATGTATATCTATATCTATATCTATATCTATCTATATCTATATCTATATCTATTCTATCTATCTAATCTATATCTATATCTATCTATATCATCTATATCTATATCTATATCTGTATCATCTATATCTATATCTAATCTATATAATCTATATCTATCTATATCTATATTGATATCTATCTATATCATCTATCTATATCTATCATCTATCTAATCTATATCGAATCTATATCTATATATTCCAATTTTAAATGTCATAGGATTGTAAATTCAATCCAATATATATTTTGCCTATCTACCCAATGAAGTGGGAATTCCTACACAAGAACCTTTCATTTGGGAAGGCAGATCTATAAGAAGCAGATCTATTAGGCCTTGTGTGGCTAAGTAAGAATCACATACAATGGAACACAGAGCCTTAATCTCTTTGGAGAAATTTTGGTCCTCCTAATAATAATACATGGTCCTCAATTTAATTTTCTTCTATTGTTTGCCAATATTCTGATTTCAACAAGTAAAATCCCAAACAAGTGTGAAGCTTCTCCTTCTCCATCTTCTTGAATGTCAAGTTGGGCAGTCACAGATGAATAGTCTCATCTACCTTACAATCACTGAGTGTCAACTATGTTTATGTTTAATTTGCTTTGCCTATCTTCCAGAAAATCTTTAGAATGTTATAGAGAGCCTAAGAACCTCCCCAACGATGCTAATTATATATATATATATATATATATATATATATGTATATATATATGACAGATTTACTTTTCCAGAAAACCGTTCCGTTTTGTTGTTTTCCTTTTTATCCCGTGATGTACTCCCATGCTCAAGTATTGTGATCTACAAGCATGTTGTATTTTGGTGGGGATTTTTATCCTTGGTGGGGATTTTTATCCTTGGTGGGAATTTTTGTCCTTGCTTTTTGTGTAGATTTACAGGATATTTAAATAGGTACCTCTCTGCCACTGTTTAGGCTCTTAAGTTGAAATTACACTTTGCTAGGCATATTTTCTGTCACATTCCATTCCAGCATTGATTTGAAAGAATTGACATCCATTGATCCCATGTAAGATTGACTACAATAAATGGAGAGTAAGCCCCCTTTTTAGTCTCAAAAATTACTCTTTTCATGAGTACAGCAATTTCACGACCATAAGGCGCATTGGACTATAAGGTGCACTTTTTTTCTGCAGTGAGGATCCATGCTGCACGCAACAAAGTAATGCAGTAGTAATGCCTCCCTGCCAGCAATGTTCCCACCCCCCCGCCTCTCTGCCAGCGCTGCTCTCGGCACCTGGGGCCGCCTGTGGCTGCCCCCCATCACTACTCAGCGCTCCTGCGGCGGCACCCCCCCTCGTGGCTCTCACTTCCAGGTTGGCAAATTTCGCAACTTTGTACGTTATATAAAGCGCACCGGACTATAAGGCGCACTTCCGGTTTCGGGCCAAAATTTTAGTCAAAAGGGTGCGCCTTATAGTCGTGAAATTACTGTAATTTATATTTCTAAATACATATATAAAGTACTACTATTATCAAATTTTCCCTATTGTATTTCACAGCACAGGATTTTATAATATATTCTGCAGAATAAAGTCCACAGCTTGTCAATCATTACAAAAAGTATAATGCATTTCTAATCTGCAATTGCATAAATTAGTTGCTTGAAGAAAGAGCCCTAAGGCACTACAGAGTTACACATTGTTATCATTTGTGAGGTGACAAAACTGTCGTCTTTCTGTGCTATAGAAAAAAACCCAAACAAACCAGAATTTCTATATTAAAAGTACTATAGCCTTTTAACAATAAATTTTATATTTTAATAATAAAAATATATTAAAATTGCAAAAATTAAAAATTGCTAAAAATATTTTAGGGTTTTAAAAATTATTTTCTGTTGAAATACATAATGATTTGGCATGCATTTTAAAAGGCTGCTTTTGAGAGCATCTTAACACCTATTTATGACGGCAGAGCTGAGACTGTGTGCGTGTTAGCATTTTAAAATAAAACCAACATAACTTTTAACATTCTGCTAATCTAATCACATTGCCAGAATCAGTATATGAGAAATCTCCAGAATAGTTTTATGGGAATAATATTGTTGGAAATAGCAATATGATTTCCATGTGTAAACATAAAAGTGGAAAGAAGTCCTTCTGTTACAAATTCCAGTTATCATTATCTCTCTTGTTTTTTCACAAACATTTTCAAGAGCTAAAATATGACCACACCTATTTAATGTATGCACTCTTATGGAAAATCATAAACTCAGAGAACAACAGTTTGGAAGAGACCCCAGCTATCATCTGATCTTCTCAAATGTACAAATCCAGGTAAGCTGGACCAGTACAATCTAGAAGTCAGGGCGTTTAATATTTCATATGCTTAATATACTTTTTTATTTTTTTCAAACACTTTCTTATTAAATTTAAAAAACCCTCAAATTCTTAAACATCTGCAAATAGTAGTTCAACAAATAAAAATTATTCCAATCTTTAAAAAAGAGTAGATTTCTTTCAAAACCAACCTTATTTCTGCTTTATATAGAAATGGATCTATCTAATAATAAATGTAGAATAAAATTAATTAATGAAATTTTACTACGATATGTTTGCTTTGTTTGTTGGAAGCGGGAGAAATGTAAACCAAAAGCTCAAATAGTAATTTCACGATTATAAGCCGCACCTGATTATAAGCCGCACGTTACAATACAGAGTTTGATAAAGGGTATCTATTCTATCACCATCTGTTGAGGGTGGGGACAGTGACCCTTATCTCAGTGGGAGATATTCTGCTAATGGACCATCCATTGAAAGCAACCGGGCATTGTTCTTTATCTTTTCACAACTCATCCTTCCTCCAGTGAGTCATTTTCTGCTAATGGCCATTGAGTCCCACTGTGTGACTGATAAAATTACTTCATCCCATTGGAAGATGCTCCAGCCAGGGGGAAGAGCCAAACATTTCTTACCAAGATAAAAACAGAGGTTTTGGGACACTAAGGGAGCCCCTTTCTCCACTGGACTCCAGAGGAAAACTGGATTTCTCCCCATCACCACTGGACCTCCGGAGGGAAACTGCACCTTCTGCAGGAGCACTGCTTCAACTGAATCACATCAGTCACTGCAGGAGGATGCAGCCACCATTTAATGGGACTGCTACCAATACCCTGCCTGACGGGGTGTCAGGTTGTACTCTGACTTTGTCAGGGTTTGGAGTTTGTTTCTTTGTAGTACTGTATTTCTATTTTAATTTCCCTAGTAAAGAACTGTTATTCCTAATTCCCATATTTTTGCCTGAAAACCCCTTGATTTCAAAATTATAATAATTTGGAGGGAGGAGGTTTACATTCTCCATTTCAAAGAGAAGCTCCTGCCTTTCTCAGCAGACACCTGTCCTCCAAACTAAAACAGCAACTTTTCATTCTTTGTCTGTATATAAGCTGCACCTGATTATAAGCCGCACTTTGGGTTCGGACCAAAATTTTACTCAAAATGGTGCGGTTTATAATCATAAAATTACTGTACTTTCATATGTCTCTTTATTGTAGATAGGGATATCTAACAGATTTTTCAACAGTGTACAATATTCTCTTATTCTTCTATGAACAAGTAGTTCCTTTAGAACTGAATGTTCCTTGTTTCCTTAAATTGTGTGGTATTCTATGTTTAAAAGTATTTTAAGTGCACCTGTTTGGATTCTTGGGTGGGCTGATAGAAACCCTGAAGCAATACATTTACCCTGGAAAATGCTGTAGCCGAGGTGCAAGTCCATGAGCAAAAAAAAAAAAACAAAAACCAAACCAAACCACAAAAATTATGTCAAGCCCTGTGGTTGATACAGAATTTTCTTTCATTTGGGAAAAATCCTTTTATCCACCACAGCTCTACCCCTAAAGAGCACTTTTGCTGATACAATCTCTGCCTTTATAAAAACAGTTTTCTGGAATGATGGCACTATGCTAACAGATCTCTTCTGGACAATTTTCTGACTAATCCTGCTGATACCAGCAGTAAAGTTGCTATCAAGCAGGTATGCAGCAAAAAAAACCACACTAGAAGACCTAAGAATCAGAAGAGGTGATATAAACATTGCTTTCTGGAACAAGGCAGACTACTCATCCAGCAAATGCCATAGCCAAGTGACCAACTATGAAGGAAGAAAAACTGTCAGTGAAACAGTCTGGAGAGTCTGCCAAAAAGCCAGATGCTGCTACTGAAAAACTACCTCCCACAAATTGGCATTGGTGTCGTACAGAGTTGGCACTCAGTGGTAGTACCTGCTTTGCTAAGCCACAGTCTGTCTTGAATATATTATTTTACCAGCCTTCCCTATTATTAATAAATGGGTAATATTATTCTGTTTTTACTTATTAAATTCTCCTTAGATACTATTGTGCTTCTGACAGATGTAAGCAAAAAATAATAAATGTGAACACCATGGTTTTGAAGGGAAAAAAATTGTGATTTCTTTTAAAAATGCTGCACAGGGCATACGATCTTCAAACCTTGCTGTTTGCTCACTGGTGTAATTTATTTCTTCAATATTTTGACATTATCTAGGGATGACTGTTGGCACTACAGTTGTCACTATGTGGAGAAATGAGCAATTTAATGAATTTCTGTTCACTGAGAGTGTAAATTAAGGTTATGGAGTCTGCTTGATGTGGAAAAGTAGTTTATGAACATTTCCAGTACCTATAAAAGGAATAAACTCTCTCTTTCTGATGTGCTTTCTGCAGAACATCTATACAAAAAATACAGAAAGAAAGAAATAAAAACGAAATTCCTAGATTTGAAAGAACTCTTTAATTTTGTTGAGAAGTCAAATTCTTCTCATGAATTAGCCACTGCTTATGTGAGGATAATTTCTACAGGAATTGTGAAGTTCTGATGCATGAAACAGACCTCTTGCCTAGTGTGTGCTGGAGTGTTGGCATGATGACTACATAGAACAGCATCAAAGTACTGCTTATTTTGCACTCCATTGTGTCCATAGAGGAATTTTATTGTCACATTTCCAACAGTAACATCCCTTCTGCAAATCTAGACATAAGAATTTCACAAAATGAATGGAGAAATTGTTTCTCATTAATTGATGGAAATAGAATCTATATAATTAGACATAGGTTTTTTATCTTTTTTTTTTTTTCTCTCAGGAGAAAATTCTCAGAGGCTCGTGGTCAAAAAAGACAGGATTCCAATGGAGGCCAACAAAAGAATTCCATCAGAATTTCTAAGAAAATAACTTCTAAGTCACTTCTAAAAGATGTGAATTACAGAAGATGAAGTGCCTTCTGCAAAAGCACAATATTATAGTAGATGTTCATACAGATCAATTAATTGTGACAGCAAATTAGGCACTGCTGCTTTGTGAGAATCATTCTTAAATAATATGTAAAAGCTCTGTTATTTCAGATAACGCATTGCCCCTTATTTCCATTGAAAAAAATACTATTGAGTTACAGAATGCATTGAAAAGAATGTCTTGTTCTCTGTTATCACTGATGACTCAACCCATAGAAATGTTAACATACTTTTGGTAATAGTTCATTGTTGTATAATGGAAGGGGAATATCTATCTGGTGCCTGCCTCATTATTTTCAATTCAGCACTGAGATTGCATTAGGATTAACTGAAACGTAAGAAATACATTGCAATCAAAGGGCTCAGACTTCACCAGCGTGTTTTAAATTAACAGAAGACACTTCACAGATCAGGCATGCTCTGCAATTTTCTGTGCTTCAGTGGATGATTGCAGATGGATCATCATACATGATCACATGCACCTGATCACTGTGGGACTAAATATTTGTGCTAAAATCCTGCTGGGCTGCATGTGTCAGGGGGCAGTGGCCCCTTGAGGGAGGAGAGCCAGTAGCTGTGGGTCATGGTACACCTGGCAGGACAAGGACATCACAGAGATGGGACTTGATAGCTCTGTAACAATGAGAGAGAGTAGGCCAGGACCAGTGCTGGGAGCCAGGGTCAGATATAGCTCTGGAGGAGCCAGGCCGGCGTGGAGACATCAAGGAGCAGGTGGTTCCAGACCTTGTCACACTGGTGACACACTGGGTCACCCCACACTGCAGCAGGGCTGGCTCCCACCACCCCTACCCCAGTCTCGGGAGGGAAAAATTTACAAAACTCATCATTTAGAGTTCATACTCAACTTCTCCACACCTGAAAAAAGGGTTTGAAAACAGAATTCATAACAGAGTTGAAAATTGAAAGTTACCTACCATCTTTACAAAACAAAATGAATTAAAGTGTTGGGTTCCTGAAGACACTCTGTGAATACTATTTTGCCTTTTTTGAAGAAGTTTTGAAAAGTTTTCTCTGCTTCAGCATTGAAATTTAGAAGGCAACTCTCATATTTACTAATATTTATGGCGTTGTTCATTAATTGAGAGATGTGTTTTCACAAAATATTTGGTAATTAGTTGATCATAAATTATATCTTCTATAGAAACAGATATTGGCAAATCACAAAGAGGCAATCAAGACACTAAATTCCACATAATATGTTATGTTTCAGGTACCTGCATCATATTTTGAATTCTATGAACAATATAAACAGATTCTCTCTAAAAAAATTAGATGACCTGGACTTCGAAGAAAATGGTAATTCTTACTGAAAGATTAGAAATTATATTGCTCTATGTTATGGAGTTGTTGATAACGCAAGAACAAATATCCTTTTATGAGTCTTTTAACAGGAAATAATTTTAAATTTTACGTTCAAATCATCCATTTCTACACCTATGCCTAAAACACCATGGAAAAATATATTCTTTATGTAATTGCATTCAGATAGAAATCTATTTTGATGTGAATTCACTGAATTCAAATAAAATTCTTGAAGGCATAAGCAGTGTTACAAATTTAATTTGAACACAAACATATTCAAATGGACAAAATGTACTGTAGCTGAAAATATGCATCAGTTAAAATAATGAACTCAAAACTAAGATAACCTCATTTTATGTTTGATGACGTAAGAAACATACAGAATAGAAAAATGGTTGTTTTGTTAAAGTAAATGACATTTTTTATGTATTCCCCAAGGAAATAGATGTTTAAATTTTTTTTGTAGATTTCCTTTATTTTTGTGCAATGTGGAAAATCACTGAATTGAGGCTCAGAGGACAAAAAGAATTATACCATAAAAATTTCATTATGAACCTCAGCAAAAAAATTTGTAATCACATGTTAAATGAATGATTACAGTTCTCCACTTCAATGCATTTATTGGAACAATTATGCTGTAAAGAGTAGAAAAGTGTTTCCACACTATAGCAGTATGGATGAAAAATAAAGCAAAACTTGCTACATGCAACATTCTATTCTTTTACAAGTGTGGTATTTATGAGAGGTTTATATCACAGTTCCTCTGGAATTTTCTGTTGAATTAATTTTCTTGGTCAAATCCATAATTTTCACAGTACTATTATTTTCCAGAAGAGATTTTAATTTAATTACTTTTATTCTTCTTCATTCCCAGTGTGAATAAGAGAGTGAAATATTCCTCTTCTGATAACAACAACCTGTACAGTTTTTAAAATCCTCAATATTTATTTTATTCAATTTAACAAACAAAACTGATTTCCTCATGGTTCATTGTATTATTAATTTTCTTTTTTTTTTTTTTTTTTTTCTTAGGAAGATATATGTCCTCCAGAAAGATATCCCCTGATTTTTCTAATTAAGGTTATTTTTGGGGTCTTTTTCCACATTTTTATTGAATCTAGTGCTAAATCCTAGTGTATTGTGACATCCTGCAAGCTCTGTCATTTCCATTGGTTCCTAGATGCTATGCCCACATAATTCCTCATGCATGTTCTACGCTGATAAGCACTTTCTCACCATGAGATGGAGGTTAGCTGAGCAACCTACAGAAGTTAAAGAAGAGAATCATGTGCTTGGAGGACTGAAAGTAGGGAAATAAAACATACCTTTATATTTATCTGCTATGAACCTTACTTTTCCAGTGGCAACTGAGTAATCTGTGAAGACAAATAGCACATAAATAAGGTATTTAATTTTGTGTTAATCCTCCCCCAGTAATAGACCCTCTCCAAAACAGAAACTTGTCAATTACTCATCATTAAAGTTATGGGAACACTAATTAACAAAACAAAATTTTAGGAGAACTTGTTTATTTAGACCAGAGATTCACACAAATTATGGCATAGTGACAGCTACCAGAAAAATATTTGTGTTGTTGCTACAGAGGAGAAGGTTTTGATCTAGAAAAAGATTATTTTGCAGTTTAAAAAGTAGATACCTGCAATATGTTTGCAGACTGTGTTAATGATATTAATTGAATGAAACCCAGCACAAGAAAATTAATAAATTTGGGGGAAATACACAGTAGATGTATCTCATTTTTACTGAAGCGAAAATATTTATATTTTTCCAGACTTCTTTACAATACAAAAATACTGTACCAGTCAATAGGTAATCTATAAAATTTAGTGAGCACAAACACACCTTCATTAAATACGTCTGAACATCTTTATTATTATTCATGCATAATAAAACAGATGGTCAGTCCCTTCTTACATACACACTGGACTGAATTTGTGAATGCAATGTCATGTCATAATTGAGTTGGAATTCCTCAACTTTATTTTTTAAAGAAATCTGTCTTTTCCAATTATCATTGCCTGATTCAAAGTACCAGAAAAGAATAAATGGATCCTTGAAATTAAAAAAGAAGAAGATACATCACTGTTACTAAGATGGAAATTATCCAGTGATGGATAGAATGCAATTTGCAACACATTTTGATATACAGCTAATCAAGATATTGTCCCACAATGCTTGGTTTGATTTCTTTTTTTGCAGGACATCCTGGCATATTTTGGGGGAGATAGACTTCTGATTCTCAGAAACTGGAAACTGGGGAAGCAATGCAAATTGGAGATGTCATGTGGGCTGAATTCTGTGGGCAAGACACTCAAGGAGATAATTCCTGCATTATTCATTGCATGTGCATCTACAGAACCAAGCCATTGTTTTACTTTTGTTGCGTGTTCCTCATTCCTTTGTTGTCCGTCAAGGGTAAGTGGTGTATTTCACAGGAGGGTATAGGTTAATTACTGGCATAAGCATGGCTTCTCCTGCACATGATGCAGTGTCACAGCATCTGCTGTGCACTTGCATAAAACTGCAGCAGGCAATGGAGAAAATGTAGCGTCATTGGGAAGTAATGGCCTGAAACAATAGGAGCACCTGCTTCCTTCCAGGTATCTTCTGGATGTATTACTATAAACACCAACTGCATCTTGCTGTAGCTGGTAGCTGTCCACTTAATATCCACAAAGTCAGCATGGGTCTGGTGACCACCGGTTTGCCTCAAATTAGAGGCCACACGCACGACATCACTTTCAAAATTAAATCAGTTCCTTATATAGGATGCCATTTATGTCCTATGGGTTACCATCTGTCATAGATATATCATCAGGTGCAAGTTTAGCTAGCAAATTGCTTAGTCCATAAAATATGTACTCAAACTTCAGTCATTATCAGAGCAAGGTGTGGAGTTTAAACAGCATATCTGGACAGTTCTTGGCTTGAATTTCCTCACTGTACAACTAAAGTCTTACATGTAACTCTCTTGGATTTTTTATTAGACTGTATATGTCCAGCTGATTATTCTTTTGCCTAAGTTTTGCAAACATCCGTATAAACATTGTCCTCCTGCTATAGTTTTCACAGGGCTAATAGTTTGCCTACAACTTTCCTCTAGCTGCTAGTAAAGTGCTTGTCTTACACACACTGTGACCTTTTGATCCTGAGAGTGGCTTACTTGGTTAGAGCCTTGTGATAAAATCACCAAGGTTGTGTATTCAATCCCTGTGTGGGCCATTCACTTATGATTTGGACTCGGTGATCCTTGTTGGCCCCTTTTAACTCAGAATGTTCTGTAATTCTGTAATCTTCAGAGAAAAAGCATTTTGATTTTAAAAGAAGCATTTTATTAGAAAACTTGTCTAACTTCTTGAATTGATGCTGTTAATGGAATAACGTCTTGCCTCCTGATGAGAGCAATGAAAAAACTCAAAGAAGTGGGAAACAAGACATTTGTTACCAATGGGTTGTACAAGAGTAGCACTCCATAACTGGGATGAATCAAAAACAGGGTTGATTCCTCATGTCTCCCCTGACTCAGAGGGTAAGTTTATTTTAAGGTGTAATTATCACAAAAATGTGCAATGTAGGTCTAAACAGGACAAGTCAGGAAATATGCTTTGAATAAACTTGTTTTCTCACCTTCTTATCTATCTGTCCATCCAATATCCTGTTATCTTCATCAAATACCACAGAGTAGGAATACTAATGATCCAACATATTTTGCCTAGTATATACTTTGTACATAATTCAAATTTACCAGTCCTAATTGTGTAGCAAGTATTGTTATCAGTAATAAAACCTTCTCATATTTGCTTCAAATAACCAAATAGAGTCAAAGCTAAGGAAAACAATGGCTGAGAACAAAAAAAAGACAGATTTTAGACACTTGGGGATTTTTTTACTTTGTCCTGAAATTAGAAATTTCAGGCTCTAGAAGTAGTTGCAAAAATGGGATATTTTGTGCATGTGAGTGGTGTGGATAAATAAAATAAAGAAACAAAACCCAAACAAAAAGAGCGGGAAGTAAAGGCTACAGTGAATTCTAACCAAGTTAGACTGTGAAAACAAAATGAAGCCTAATGCCCAAGATACATAATGGTAAACCATCCATCAGTTATGCACTTTTGATCTCTTTCTCAGTTTCATAAGTGTAGAAATTGTCCTGTCTTGTATTCCTACTCTGTCAACATGTAAATGAAAGCAAATGCAACAGTAATATCCCTGCTTGATTTACCAGGGCTATTCTGTTAACATTCTGAGGGTTTTTATTTTTCTAGTAGGAGTTAAAACTACTTTGGATTTTTTTAGTAGTTAAGACTAGGGAAGGGTTTGCGGTTTTTTTCTATCTCTGCAAATAAAAGTTGACTTTTTGATTTTTTTTAAAAAAGTTGACTAAATTCGATTTAATTTTAGTATTTACAACATCCTTCTTCCAGTCCACTCTGTGATGCTGATGACAGTATTTGCAAGAATACTGAAGACAATTAGCTACCAGCTTGTTGGAATTTTTGAAATTAAATACTGCATTTTTTAAAGAAGTGCTGTGATCCCACAGACAGGAAAAAAAGCTAAGGCTCTATCTGATGGAGCAGCAATGCCAGTTAGTGGGTGCTAATCAGCTTGTGTCATCCTGTGATGGAGCCTGTGTGTGCCTTATTTCCTTCCATGCCTTCTTTTTATGGCATGGAAGAAAGATAGATCAAACATATCACGATTACTGTGGAGAATTATTACCACAACTATTACTGTGGACAACATGAAGAGGGTAGACAAATTCTGTGGTCTTTCTTTCTTTATGTGTACTGTGTGCTAGGATGCTCAATAACTACCACTGAGGGAAAAAAAAAGTTTGTAAAGAAACATCCTGTGAGATTTGCATTTTGATATTAATTACCTGTGTTGACTCTGCTTTTCAGAGACAAAATATTCATGTAAATTCTGTCTCACATAAGCCCTTTTCTAGGTAAAATACTACTGACTTTTGCATTCTTGATGATCACTTTACTGAGAGTGAGCAAATCATTTTTATGTCAGTATTAGTAGATGCTTATGACAATTTTGCATGACTGCTTCATATGATGCACTGTTTCTGCTTTTTATGTCATAAGAGGATTTCAGAGAAACACAGTCAGCAACAATTTCTTTGACAGTAATAACAGGAAAACAAGATAATACTAACAGGTCATATTATAGGAAAACTGTCAAAACAAGATTTCAGGCCAGGAAAAAAAAAAAAAAAAGACCAGTAGCACTTCCTGGAAGAGACTGGCAAAAGATTAATATCAAAATAGATTATTTAACCTCAGGGTAGACTATTGCACTGAAAGATGGAACACACCCTCCTATATACACCCAATATCAAGCTTATACTAGAGAAGTGAATGAGAATAGCTTCAAAATAAGTTCCCAGAGTCTTTGTAAAGGAAAGTAAGTTGGAAAAAATGAGACTCTTCTATATGTAGCCTCAAATCCAGTGATTTTAATTCAGGTAATAATAATTTCCAATTATGTTCCTCCTTCAAAAACGAGCAAAATCCGGTTTCTCAGCTAAAGATGCCCACAAGAGTGAGAGCTGCCTTTTTTTTAGAAAATGTAAGACTTAAGCAACCAATTTAAAACATAAAACCTAATTACAGAACTACAGTTTACTTCCTGATAGAAAGGTGTTAGATTGAGAACACTGAAGACATGGATGTAAAATTGGAAAAAAATAGATTTTTAAGCTCTTAGTCTAATTAAGATATTGTCCTCTTGCAGCTATGTCAGGATTTGATTTCTTCCAGGGTTATCAGTTCAGTTATCTCAGGAAATTGTTTGTCTTATTTTATTATACTGCTATGGTAGGATCATCCAAAGGCTGTGATACACTCCTTAAAAGTTGTCTTTAAAAGATTGTGGTGAGTTGACCTTGGCCAGCAGCCAAACTCCCACCTTGCCTTTCACTTCCCTCTCCTATGACACCAGGAAAAAATAGGAAAAAGAAGACTGGCCCCATATTTCATTCAGTGTTTGCTGGGGCCAGCTGGATGGTGGTTTCACTGGAATTAAAGCACATTTTATTCCATTTGAACATTATCTGCTTGATGCCTGTTCTGAACCTTATGATGGCTGACTTCTATTTGTCATCTCTTCATTTGTTTCAAATATGAAAAAAGTGGACAAGTTCCATGTATATGTTGGATTGCTTATACTGACCCCAGAGTTTTTAAAATCTGTCTGAAATCAATACAATGCATAATGAGCATTAATAACAGTATTTAATGTGTTATGTATCTTTGTTGGATGAAATTTACACTGTCACTGAAAGCAGACATTAGATGAGATCTAAGAAGAGAGTCTTCTTAGATCCAAAAAAACTAAAACTCTTTTCTCTCAGTAAGCCTTGAATAAAAGATGTTTTACCTTTCCTCTTTGCAAAAATTACAGTCTGTTCAAGTATCCTATGAAAGAACAGATTTTAGAGAGCCAAAGAGAGAATCTGACTAAGTTCCAGAAGAAACCAGCTCACAAATAAAAATCACACAGAATGAAATGCATAAATTTAAGATAAAATAAATGCAAAAAAAAATTGTTGTTCTTTTAAATATTAGTTGCAGATTCTGCATAATGAAATCAAGTTATTTACTATAAAATAAATAGTAGAAATAGAAGAAAAAAGGAAGCAAGAGAAGTGCTGCAAGAAAATCAGAAAACATATTTCTTAAGATTATTTCCTTTTGGTGAGAATGATAATATTTAAAGTTTCTTCACAACAAAATATTTGAGCTGTAATGTACCAAACCTGACCATATATTTTAGCATCAAAATGCATTCTGTAACAGCATAGATGGAGCAAATTAATAGATTACAATGTAGCTTTTGATAAAAAATATGAAAGTCTTTAAATGACAACAAAACTCCCACAAAATAATAATAATAATAGTAATAATAATAATAATAATAATAATAATAATAATAATAATAATCACTAGTCAAGGAATTTTAAATTGGAAAACAAATGACCCAGAAGAAATTATTATATTCAATAAAACCTTAAGAGCATCTGGACAATGATCAAAATTACTGGTTGGTATGTGAAGAGCATTTTCCTAAATTTCATCTCTGAATTTTGGAACTGCTCCAAAATTATTCAAGGGTAGAAAATATTATCTGTTGAACAAAGTGTAAAGAAGGTGAAAGATGATTTTTTTCAGAGATGTAATGTGCAATGGCTCATGTACAAACTTGTGCCCTGAGATACCAAGTGGGTAAGCAAGTAGAGTTCTTTTAAATGCTTAAGCAATAGTGTGGCAGTGCTGAGAGCTATAAATCGGTCAAAATTTCAGTGAGACCCTTTGTCCCTCGTCATATGTTTTCACACACTTCAATATTATTCCCAAAGTCGCTATGGAAGTAACAATCGGCTTAAAATTCCTGTTCACAACGAAAAAAAAATTGTGATCATTTCTTATCTTTCTTATAGCTACCTACCTGCCTAATAGAGAAACTCTTCAGAATCAGTAGAAGAGGCTGAATTCCTGCATGGAACACAGAGTACAGCTCTGTCAGGCTATGTCGATTTTTGTAGGAACAACAGTTCTGTGTCAGTTAATCCCATGATCAATCTTAAAGAAAGACAGCACATTTTAGAGGAGACAGAAGAGTCAACAGTGCAAATAACAGAGCAAAAAAGAAAAGAGAGGGCAAATCAAGGAAAAAGCACCAGAGGATTTTACTTTTTCTTCTTTGGCCCCATCTTTTATCTCTGTGATTTTTTTTAGACTTGCACATACTTAATTCTAAAAGCTAATGGGCTACATTAAAGTAAAAATGCTAGGGAATTAAAATAAAAAATTCTAAAGTATTTTTGTGCAATTTTAATCCTCAAGACTCAAGCTTATACCAGATTTGATTACATCTTTTACAAGAATACTGTGTGCAGATGCACACTTATTTTGGGCTTTATAATAATTGACAATCTATCAACATCTTATACATTAAAATAATGAGAAAGTATTTCAGTTATGACTGGTTCTTTCCCACAATTTTTAGTGTATATCAGTATGTCATCAGTTCATAGAGATGCAATGCACATTGATGTAAATCTCTGGGCTGTGCCTCTTTGAGAAGGAAGAAGAAATGAAGAAAACGAAGAAAACAAGCTTTAGGGGTCATAATACATTTTAAGGAGGAAAGAAGGAAGGAAGGGAGGGAGGGAGGGAGGGAGGGAGGAAGGAAGGAAGGAAGGAAGGAAGGAAGGAAGGAAGGAAGGAAGGAAGGAAGGAAGGAAGGAAGGAAGGAAGGAAGGAAGGAAGGAAGGAAGGAAGGAAGGAAGGAAGGAAGGAAGGAAGGAAGGAAGGAAAAGATTCAAAGATTCTCTTTAGAAATGATCCAGTGCTTAACAGAGAAAAAGAAATGCCCCAAACAAGGTGACAGTATTAAACCAAAATAGGGGTGCATAGAAGATAGCATTTTATTTAAGACTGAAAGATGTGTATTCACACTTTATACTGCTGTTTTCTCCATGAACCAAACACAAGTACTGTTTACAGCTCTGGTGACGTGCTCCCCCCCCCCCCCGCTCCCCCCATTAAGCCATGACCACCAGCGCTGTGATGGTTTCATCCAGATTTTGTGGGACAACTGGCATCATGGTAGTCAAGGGCTGTCTGAAACAGAGACCCAGAGGTGTTTCTGGTGTGAGACTATGACTGTGAGTCAATTCTTTTGCTCCATACATCGTGAGCAATCCAGGGCCCACTGAGTTCCCCTGCTTTAATGAAGGATTTCCCCTCTAATAGCAGCAAAGTTACTGCTTGATGGTGGGAGATTCATTGGCACAAGAGGTTCTTGGTAAGTGATTAATAGCATGCCAAACTTTGAAATCTTAGCTAAGTCATATATAGGATTGGTTAAGCACATATAATTCTTCAGCCTTAAAATATTAATCAAGTCTGGATGCAGTATTGGTTGCAGCTGCACTTAAGGGTCCTCTCCAAGAAGGGGGACCTTTCTGAAGCTGCGATTCAGTGGCAAAATCTCCCTGATAAACTTTGACCTTGTCCCCTATGCAGCTAGTAATCAACTCTAGTTTGCCGTTGAATCTTGTTAAACCACTGCTGGATTTAGCATTGAATTTTCTTTGTTCACTGATTTATATCAATAAAATGTATTGTTGCTTCTCTTTTGAAGGTGAAGTCTATCACTCCCTTCGTTACAAGCCACTCCTGAATCTGGCCATTCAGAGGAGGTAAATAACATGGAAGTGTTTAAACTCACATAAAATTTCACTGGTGTCTCCACATGCAGGGCTCAGTAATTGTTATAATACCAAATTGACCCTTTCACATCACTTACTGAAATATGCAGCTGAGATCCTTGATCTCCCTGGGGACAGTTTGCTCTTCAATTTTCCTTAGTCAGTTGTTATAAATGACAGGCAGGTTAGTTATGCAAGCAGAATGGTTTGGTAGATTAAAATGGATTACAGCCTGGATTTAGAAGTCACAAATTCTTGAGCCCAGCTGATTTTTATCGAGAAAATTCCCAACAGAATTTGAAAGTGCACCTGCACAGGATTGCCTAAAATGTATGGGCATGAGATTTTATAATCTTTTTGTTGAACTTTGGAAAAAATGTACAAAATTCATTACAGTGACATTCTTGTAAAGTTTAGATGGTGATCAGTTTGTGTTAAATTATGCAGGAACTTAACCTAGTGGAGTTAAAGACCCATATTATCTGATTACTTGGTTACAAAATCCATTGAAACAAAAAGAAACATTGTGATTGCATTTCAAGATAGGTGTACTATGTGTCTCTCTGATAGAGAGATTTATCATACTTGAATTCTGTTAAAATGCCTACTAACACATACAATTCATATGCAGTTTTTAAACATTAATTTTAAGGTTTTTTCTCAGTATGCTGAACTATTAATTATCTTTGTTCTAACAGATGATCACCTTTCACTATTTTGCATGTACTCATATTTCAAATTACTAATGCTGCCCCAAAAATCATAGATAACAGCATTGGATTCCTCACTTTTTGAAATTTTCCTGATAGAGGGAGTTTTGATTGTCTACACTAGAAGTCAAAATACTCCAATAAACAAAGAAATACGTGGCATGCCCTGAATAAAAGTTGTTTCTTTTCAGCATTTCAACCTGGTATTAATAAAGCATCAGAAATTACTGTAATTCCTGAAATTATTTCAAAAGTTTATTTCTTAAAGCTAGAATGAGAAGTTTGCCAAGGCAAAGAGAGGTGAGCAGATAGATGTTAACCACGCATAGTTTGTATGGGAAAAGTAACTATTGCCTTTCTCCTGGGGATGTCATGGAACCAAGTTTAATCTCTAGAATTTAGGTCTTCTGGTGGCTGAAAACCATTAGGATTTAATAATGATTTACATCCTTTGTGTAGTAATTACATTAGGTTTGAACATGCTGAGTTTATGTTACTATTCACTGCTTTATTTCTCAGGGTTTTTCTATCCTGAACATCAGCAAATGGTGCTTCACTCAGAGTGGTCAGTCACTGGAACAGACTCCCTGGGGAAGTGGTCATGGTGCCAAGGCTGCCAGAGACCAAGGAGTGTCTGGATAATGCTTTTAGCCATATGGTTTAGTTTTACATAGTCCTGCAAGGAGCAGAAGGTTTGACTTAATGATCCACATGAGTCCTTTCCAACTTGAGACAATCTATGATTCTGCAAAAGACATGAAATTTTCAACATTTTGTTTAATATTAGTCTTAAAAAAAAGTTCTTAATGCATATCCATACAGACTAACCAGAAACAGAAAAAGAGGACAAAAACACCCCCTAAAAGCAGATTAAAAGCTGTTTTTACACACTTCCTCAGTACAGTTTTGCAATCTATAAAATGTGCAATTTTCTTGCTATTGGCTGTAAGTTTCTGTCTCCCATCTTGCAGGCTTTCCTATCCTATGGTGACTAAGACAGATAGGAGAATTAAGCAGAGGGGACATTAGAACACATGTAGGGTAGCCTAGGGCTGGAAAAAGTAAACTTCTAATTCTTTAATTTGGATGGAAATGACACCTCAGCTAAACCAGGAGCAAAACTCACTTGATAAATGGGAACTGAACAAGCAGTTAGGTTTTTGTATTTGTAATACACAGTGGATGTTTACAAAAGGTGCCAGGGATTTTTCTTTAGTATTTTTTTCTTCATGCCATAAGTTCTGCTAAAGACTTTGCAAGTCTTCATCATGATTAATTTTAAATACATTTTTCAAAAGGCCAAATTGAAGAGGTCATACTTTTGCATTCTGAATGTGCTTTATTTTGTGTTTGATAGTGACAGTGCATGCTATGGGCAATGATAGATGTGTCTTGCATTTCTACAAGAGACTAAATCCTTTTGTTTAAATCAATAGGGCAAATTCATTCTTCCATCCAACACGTTTGCACTGGGGATGAATTTCAGTTTGGACTTTTACACATAAAGCATAGCCAAAAATGGAATTGCTGCTTACTGCTAAATATCTAAAAAGTAGGATACTTTAGTATTATTTTGATTCATGGGTTTTTTTTCAGCTTGTAAGATCCAGACATTTAAAAAAGGTAGTAATAAAAAAATGTGATGTAAGGTTGTACTATTCAAATATAACAGTATGGTAAACAGTTGCATAAAAAATTGAGAAGGAATCAACCAAAATGAAAACAGATGAATGGCAGTCATTTAATTTATTTGCTCTATGAATAGAAGGGAATCCAGTGGTTATTATTCACTTCAAGAAGATAAACACTAGAAAAGAGACAGCATGATATGACTTTACAGGTATGTTTTTTGGTGAAAAATTGGATATTCTGCTGAGTGATTGAACTATACATCTATGTTATTTTGTTTTGTATAGCTTCTTATATTAATTGCATGTTTCGTGCATTTTGGGAACACAATTATGTTTCCCATTTTTTTCCGCTAAATGTGTTATCGATTCACACATAGATTTTTCTTCTTTTATTCACACTATTTAGTAGAAACTTACTCTGTTCTCTTTTTGGAAACAATCAGTCAGTTGCCAAAATAAAATTGTTCTCAATAATGTTGGCAGGGCTAAGAAGACTGAGGCATGCTCTTCTACACTCTTGCATTGCCTTTCTTTTAACACTCAGTTCTATCACAATTTAAGTAACTGAATGTTGACTAAATAACATCTTGTAAGACAGTTAGATAAAGTAATTTTAAATTATAATTATAATTATAATTTATAATTTAAATTATAATTTAAATTTATAGTTTTAATTAAAATGCAATCTCAGGGTTTCAAAAAGTTATATTTTGTCATTGGAGGAATTGACTGAAATGCATGTTGTTCTATTGCAGTTGGTGTGAAGGGCTCAAAATTTCTATCTTAGGTCATAGTATGACTAAAATGTGTGCAGTTGCTTTACAATGAAAACAGGCAAAGCAAAGTTAGAGGAAGAAGTAGCTCAATGTCTCATTATTTCGCGCAGGCTTTGTGTTTCCAATTGATCTATGTAAGCCTGTAATTCTCTCATATACTCTTTAATCATACACAGCTACTCCTGTGAGGTAGAGACACAGAACAACTCATTTACTCAAACCTACAAAGAGATTAGTGGCCTTACTCTTTTTATGTATTTAAATCCTTTTTGTGCTACTTCACCTGAAAGACTTGCTTAAAGTCATACAGGAAATCAAAGCTGGAAACTGATTCTGCATTTACCAAGTTAGTTCCACGACCTTTGAAAAGGACTTCCCTTTTCCTCTGATCTGTAGACTAATCTCCAGCTGAGAGAACCACCTATATTTGCATCACATGAGGCTAAAGATCAAAGCATTAAACACTTGCTTCTCATTCAGAGCTGTGTTAACAGAATTCAAGTGCCTAGTTAAAGCAATTCAAATGGCTTGCTAATATTGTTGGATATAATTTTGTCTCTTAACTTGAACAAATAGCTGTGGACACCTTGCTGAAGCAGTGACCAGTAGTAAGTAGTCTTTTATACCATATAGTAGTATATGGATTGCACTTGTTCTTACAACCTGTCACTGCCTCCAGAGGTTTTGCCTTCAAGTTTGGTCTCAGCCAGTGAGGTGGCACTACAGAGTGCCCTGGTGCTGCCTAGGCAAAAGTACAAAATTTGAACAATGATGAAGGTGTGTCTTTGTTGTGATTATAAATACTGTGCATGGGCACCCTGTGACAGGATAGTATAAATATCTCCAGTCTTATTTAAAGTATGCTTCTTTCAAACCACACCTCAGAAGCAACTGTGAGAATAGAAGACTGAAAATATAAAAGGATTAATTTCCACATCACCTGTGTAAAACAGAACAAAAATATCCTTATGCATCTAGTAGTTCTTTTTCTGTATTTGAAAAAATGTTAGATGTTCCCTGAACCTCTGAGGAAATACGACCTTTATGAAGGTTTGGAGTGCTGCTTCTAGTGTAGTCTTTGATGGAGATGGTGAGAGTGTCATATATATTTATTTTTTATTCATTAGATTTAAAACAAAAATGGTCACATAAGCCACAGATAATCAGAGAAGCATATTATACACCATAATTTCTCATTAAGCAAGTCCATATGGCTCAAATTTTATTTTGCTTTTCTTCCAAAAAATAATTGTGACTAGGAATTTGTTCCTCTATTAGTGCCGTTTGTTAATTCATATGGTTGCACACTGTGAACTGGACAAGTGTCAGATTTCTGTTTTTCAAAAACTGTTTTCCAGATTTCTTTAATAAAACACCTAAAAAAATCTCATTTTTCTCCTTCCTAATAGAAGGCTCTATGCTAATTGAAAATAGATCTCTCATGGACACTTAGGGGTATATCACAATCGATTTTAAGTTCTGTACAATTTATAAAGTAACAGTTAATAGACTAGGTTGGGGTTTTTTCTATTTTCAATATAATCTTACATGTAGTGACCATCTATAAAATCTCTGATAAAGACTGTTAAGCAGCTGAGGGGAAATCCTATCTCTTTTGAAGTCAAAGGTGAAATTCCATTTCAGTTAAGAAAAAACAGAATCTCACACTCAGTTTTCATCTCTCTTACCTTTAAATGTGTAGAAGTTTTTCTGCTTACTAAATAAATTTTGTGCAGAGTAAAACAAAAAGAGTGCTAAGTTATGTGAGATTTAGGAATGTATAACAATGCCCACTCTTTCATGCGGAATGTCTGTAAACTTTTGCCTCAGCTTTTCTTTAAATGTTATGTGTGAGAAGATGGATGCAGAGGTAGCTTGCACACCTTATCCAGTTTTTCCGAGCTAGACACTCTCCCAGCAGCAGTTGTTATTTTGTTTTCCTCTTTCTGTGTTATTTCCACTTCAAATGTTTATCAGCTGCAAATAGCCTACCTAGGGAAGTAACACAGAAGATCAAAGAAAGAAATGGAGAAGGCCAGTGGTAAGTATTGCATACTTCCATTTTGATTTATGCAAAGAACACCTTTCATTGATCTTTCTTTGTACTGGGTGAAAGGATGCTTTTAATTTTGCCCTTGAAGCATTGATCAAGTATTTCCATCAATATGCTGTTGTCAAACATTTCAGAGATGCAGAGTTTGTATCAACTCTAAGAACTTTGTAATGGTAATGACACAATTTTTTGTTCCATAGAGACTTTTGCATTTCTCAGGTGAGAGTTATGATGTCTTTTATAAGACTGCATTTATTTTGTTTCTGCTCATGTTTCAGCTGATAATTCTATAATTCTTCATGAAATATTGTATCTGAACAGAATTTAACACCTAGTAATCTGCCTCAGATTAGTATTGCACAAAAGTTTATCCATATGTCTTTAAACATTATCCTTGTCTCAAACTCAGTTTGTCAGCATGTAAATTTTATTGCTCTTTGTCTTCTCTTTCTTCAGAAATAAATGAACTTACCTTGAATTTTTGCAACATTCTTAGATGTGCTTTCAATAAAACAAACGCAGTGAAAATAAAAATGCTGTTAGTGATGCTTTACTGTTATTTCTTTTTGTATAAAACTTATTTTATGATAATAAGTAAATTATATTCTTTTTTATTGTAAATGCTGCTGCTATTGCTATTGTTATTGCTCTCATTATTAAGGTGGGATGAATAAAAGATAGGCTGCTCCAAGTCTTTTTGCTGTGTTCAATTTTTTGAGCTGGATTTTTGTGACTGTTTTCAAACAATCAGTACATCTTTTGTGTGATAACTCATCACAGTTAAGTTTAACCTCAAGGCAGAGACTGGAGGAATGAAGTCACTGCCATTATCAGATCATGTTTAAGACAGCCTGAGGAACTCAATGAGATGCAACTCCAGGGCTGAGGAAGCTGGCTGATGTAGTTTCTGAGTCATACTCCCTCATATTTGAAAAGATGTGGGAATCTGGCAAAATCACCAGTGACTGGATAAAAGGGAATATAATACCCATCCTTAATAAGAAGTACCCTGGGAACTACCAACCAGTCAACCTCACCTCAGTGCCTGGCAATATCACAGAATATTGTCCTGGAAGATGTGTCAAAACGTTTGAAAGGCAGAGAGGTGAATATGCACAGCCAACATGGTTCTACCAAGGACAAATCAAACCTGACCACCCCAGCAGCCTTCTATGGAAGGATGGGGTGACTTAATCAGCTGACAAAGGAAGAACTATCTAAGTCATCTACCTGGACTTCTGTAAGGCCTTTGGTACAGATCCTTCTAGTGTCCTGGACACTAAATCGGAGAGACAGAGGTTTTATGGGCAGACTGTTAGATGGATAAGGGATTGTCTAAATCCTTTGACCATGGCCAGAGTGTCTGTTTGTCAATGCCTTGATGTCCAAGGGCAAACAAATAAGAAAAGGACTTGGGGATCCTGGTGGATGAGCTGACAATGTATGTCTACAGGACATAAAGCAAACCACATCCTGGGTTACACAAAAAGAAGCATACCCAGAAGGTCAAGAGACATGATTCTGCCCCTCTACTCTGCTCTCATGAGACCTCACCTTGAGTATTGTGTCCAGCATGGGAAAGACTTGGGCCTGTTGGAGTAGGTCTAGAGGAACAGCACAAAAGTTTCAGGTTTCATTTAATAGTACTTCTATTGCAACAGAATAGTATCTGAATTCAGATACAAAAGTGATATGTGGTGTTGAAAAAGGTCTGTGTCTTAATAAAGATTTTCTGAGAGGCCCATTTGCATAATTGTTCTGTAAAATGTGTTTTAGTTATTAAATCTGTAAAGAAACAGGGAACTGGGTTTATTTCTTACCTGCAAAGATTTTTTCAGGAATAAAATATTTTCCTAAAATATGAATAAAGTAAGGAAAAAAAACCTGACAAAGCACATTATCTTTCCAGTCACTGTCAATATGAGATAGATTGTGTTTGAGAAATGAAAGTGAAATACAATGAAGATCTACTCTCTGCATTCTTGGCTATGAAGTGTGCCTTTGTGCACTGCAGTCACATCCCTCTGGCATATTGGAATGGAGCCCCCAATGGAGACAGAGCCAGAAGACATGTAAATCACAGAAAACAGACAAGTTTGTAATTACCTTCTGAAAGTGATTATCTCAGATATTCAAAATCACTTGCTACTCCTGCTTCATAATGAAAGGTGAATGGTGATATTTGAATAAATGAAAAAAGCCTCTCTGGAAAAACTGAAAAACATGAGAGAGCTCTCAGCAAGCTCTCAGCAAACTTCTGTGGATGACAACAAAGAAACCTACCTGGATTTTCAAAAGGCTTTTAACAAGGTCTCTCATCAAAGGGACTGACACTGTAGAATTTACCATGGCATAGTCTCCACATGAATTGAACAAAACTTCAGTTAATTAAATCATGTACCTTGCATCTTTCTTTTCTTACTATACATCTGAAGCAATTTATACCTGGATATTATTTCACACTGTAGGCACAGTACGCTGAAGTATATTTCATTTCATCTGAAAAGTGAAAAAGAATACTTCAGGACATATTTTAGGAAACAGAGGTACATCTCAGACAGGTTTGCATTCACTTCAATAGTGAAAACTATAAATCAAGGTGATGATTGCACTACAGGTTCGGAGATTCATATCTCTGTGAAATGCTAAAATATGTAGTCAAAAATAGCAAAGTGAGAAAAGCACAGAAGGTATGTTGTAGTGAAACTTTTCTCAGAGTGTGGGTGGTTCTGTAGAACTAGCATATATAGTTGGGAGATCATTGTAAGTGTTCCATGGTAGTGGTACTGAGGTGAAACCAGAATTCATGGCAGAAAAAAACCCTACCAGATATACCCTAAAAATTGATGAGAATATTTCTATTGCATCTTGGGCAGATAATTAGGTAGAAAGAACTGTGGACAGGAATCCTCTGTTGGAACATTATTTGCATATTCTTCATTAAAGAATTACCAGCAATTCCCAGCAGGTGACTTTAGCCTACAGTTGCTCACCAGCATAACTCTGCAGTGTTTATTTGCTTCCCTTTGTAGCAGAGCTTTGTTTAAATATAAAATGATGGATAAGATCCTTTAGCATTGTTATAAATATTGAGAACATCAATAAAAAGAATATTTAATTTTTTCAAAAATTATTTTAAATAATTTTCATAAAACAAGTATATATATTTCTATTAAAATCATACCAGGAAATTTATTCTTTAAGAAATGAGCTATAAATTATAGACCTCTGACATTCACAAGAAGAAGAAGAAGAACCATTTAAACAGATAACAATCCAGCTAACATGAAAAACACCCTATATCAGCTTATGGTTTTGTCAAAGCTTCAATCACAATCTTAAAAATCTTTGCAGTGATAAGAATTGGAGTCAGATGAGAATTTGAATCAAAGTAGGAAAATAACATTAGAAAACTTTTTGCAAAAGGGTGAAAAGCTCTTGTGTAAAAATTTGTTGTATAAAACCTGCAAATCTTTGTTTCATCCAAACAAAATTAGTGAGACTCCTTCAGTAGATATTTCAGTTGGAAAAAAACCTAGAAGGATAGATGAAGATTTGTGAGTAACAGTAGACAGTGAATTTGCTTGGCATGCATGAGGTTCAGCTGTGTGGTGATACTTTTGACTTAGCTTTGACATCAGCATTATCTGTAATCCTAAGACAGACATATATTGCACTGTTGGTCTTTCTTTTTTTCATTAGAAAGTTATTAATATTTTTATTGTGTTTGACAAATAAAATATGTCATTGTAATTTTTAGAAAAAAGCTAAATATGTAGTGACTTGCATAACTTTTCAATACCTAACAAACCTAGTTCTTAACTTAGAAGAATGAAACATCCAGAGACTCACTTTATTAAAAATATAATAAATAAAAAGAATGACCCTCTGAGATAGCTCAAATGTCCATTGAAATTAAAGTGCAATACCTGACGTTCCATGAGTGAGAAAACAAAAATCTCAAGTCTGAATGATCCAACGTCTTAATGGTGAAGTCAGAATCATATGTCTGCTAATGCCTGAAAGCCCCTACTTTATTTTCTGCAGTAAGATGGGTGAAAAGAATCATATTATTTATTAAGATTCTACAAAGTCTTACTCCTCTCTGTATCACTGCATCCTTATGAAGTAACAGAATTAGATGTGACACTCAGACTTTGTCTTGTTGCTGTTGTTTGAGGGGGTTTGGATGTGTTTTTTGCAATTTAATGCATAATTTGAAAACTTGCAAGAATTTTGGGAACATTGTCAAATAATACAATGGTACAAACTTAATGGAGCTGTATGCTTAGAAACCACAGTCTTACTGATGAGTTCATGTGTTGTATAAAGAACATACCTACCAATTTACCTTAAGTTATAAAAAAAAAGTAGTTTTAAATAAATCGGTGTTATAAACATAAAATCAGTACTGGTAACAGTATTTGTGAAACAGTCAAGAAAAAAATGACTATTTGAGAGAAAAAAAAATCCAGTTGCAAAATAGTAACAGTGTTTGAAATAAACGTTGTCTACATGAAACCACCTTGGAAGAAACCTTTGTTGTTAAACGTGTTGAAATATTTGAGTGAAAAAGCAAAATTTCTTTGCAGCAGAGGTATAAGACCCTGTTCACCTGTTTCAGGTTACAATAGGCTGCAATATACAATGAAAAGGTAAAAATATTTTGACACAAAACTGTGTCATCCTTCCTGACAATTTATTATTTAAGGGCTCCTTAAATCCTCAGTCCTTTGAGTTCCTCTAGAATAGATGCATGCAGCTCAGACATTTCTACAGTTTTTTCCTGGCTTCCAGCTTCCCAGTCGTGTCTGGGATGAAACCCATGTCTGGTCAACTGTGGTCTAGGCATCTGTCCCATGCAGACTTCCCTGGGAACCCTGACATCCTGGAGCCTTGGTGCCTTGAAAATCTTCACCCACCCTGCAACAAGAGCACAAAAGCTCTTCAAATAACACACTGAAAACTGTTGGCAGACTGGGAGGAAAGTTTGTTTCCAGGAATTAAGTAGAGAAAATGAAATATGACCAGGACATCAATTCTCCTAAAGCACAGCTATGGAATCTGACTGTGAGCAGTAGAATTCTCAGTTATGCTCACCTTGTGAGAATAATAAGGTCCACTTAAAAGCATGTTTTCTCTAAATGCCATGCTCTGGAATTTCACTAGCACAAACAAAAAGAAAATTGTCACCTACTGAGTCACAAACACGAGAAGTACCTGATGTTTTCCTAAAGGGTTTTAATTTACCTGAAGAATAGAAGAAGGAGATTTAAACTCGTTCATCTTGAGAAATATGAAAAGATCTAATAAACATAATAGATCAGAAGAGGGAAATAGTCTTTTTTTATGCTGAGTTCACTGGTTAAATTATTTTACAGAAGAAAAAAGAGGATTTTCAATTCAAAATAAATAACAATAACTCACACTCAAATGGCAGAATTTAGTGATTTTAGGATTTGTTTTACAGCTAATATTACTTAAAAATATATGTCTTTTGAAACCTGATATTATGAGGTGGTAGAAGTTACTTTGCTGTAGTAGCATCACTTTTATTTAGACAAGTTGGAGGAGAAAAACATTGTGCAGAGTATGCAAATTATTAACTTTATGCCTGTGAGTTTCATCAGGATTAAGCACTGCTTTTATTGTTTTGCTGAACTTGGCTAGGGGCAGCTTCTTGTAGAGAGTATTATTGAGATATGTCAGAAAGATTTGATAAATTTTATGTGCCATGTTTCTGTAAACATTTTACCTAATATCTTTTCTTCTGTTTACATGGTTCAAAGGTTTAATTAGTACAAAAAAGTTAATCTGGATTTGCACAAAAATCATGAATGCCAAGCAACAAGAAAATTTTCATGTATTTACTTGTTTGCTTGTTTACTTTTCTTCTCCTTTTCTGTCTCTTGTTCATTTGTTCATGTTAAATTACTTGTGGGACAGGATTTCTCATTTGTTTTTTTTTTTTTGTTTGTTTTGTTATGGGATTTTTTGTTATTTGGTTTTGGTTTTTTTAATTGTATTTTAAAAATATATTATGACTACATGAACTTTTATTTTTCTGTTTAATGAGACTGGAATTAAAGGACTATGTACCCAAATTTTTTTACTTAGCCATCATTATAAAGGTCAATACATATCTTTCATGCTCTTTAATAAAGATTGATAAGCAACTAAAAATATAGAGATAGGACAAGGTTAAGACTTACCAAGAGTTTCAGTAATTTGTATAAAATCACTGTGATCTGATGTTCCACTAAAGTCCAAGGGCTCCCAAGTCAGTTCTCTGTGAGAATGTGATAAAATCCACCAAAGGTCTGTAGCATATCTATAAGCTGTCTGGTATTTTGTATTGAAAAAAGTCATGGTAAATATGTTGCAATCAAAGAAGCCTCTCTGGAGATCTGCAAATCACTCACCTGAATAAGTCCTTATTTGAAAGAACTCACACATTTGCCCTAATAGCAACAATGATGTGACAAAATTCACATGCACTCTTCCAACCTTTTGCCAAGAAAAAAAAAAACAAAACAGAATCTACTAGCTTTACAACTTCATGTAGAAAGCCACAATCTAGATTACTTTTAAAAAGTTACAAGGGGTTCTTTGACCTGGGAAATAAAGAATAAAGGTTAAGAATTATTATGTTTTAACTCACAGACTGCTAAGTTTGTTAGCAAATAAGCTCTTTCAGATCTGTGTGTGTAAATGAAGTCACAGGCACAGAGAGTTCACCTTTTCTCCCATACTTAAATGCCACCTTTTGATTCATACCAGGTATGAATACCATATGAATTCATATCGCAGTCTTGGGTCTGACTTCTGCCTTCTAGCATCACTGCTAAACCACATCATCATGACTAAAGAACAGCAACCTACTGTCATGTAGAAACTGTACTATTGATTACCTAAGAAATGAATAGATATTATTTGTTGGAATGTATTGATAAGAAAAATTACAGTAATTTCACGATTATAAACCTCACCTGATTATAAGACGCACTTCCAGGTGCCAGTAACTTTTCATTCTTTGTCCATACATAAGCCGCACCTGATTATAAGCCGCACATTACAATACAGAGTTTGATAAAAGGTATCTATTCTGTCACCATCTGTTGAGGGTGGGGGCAGTGATCCTTATCTCCGTGGGAGATATTCTGCTGATGGGCCATCAATTGAAACCAGGTAGGGCATTGTTCTTTATCTTTTCATAACCCATCCTTCCTCCAGGGAGTCATTTTCTGCTAATGGCCCATTGAGTCCCACTGTGGGACTGATAAAATTACTTCATCCCATTGGAAGATGCTCCAGCCATGGGGAAGAGCCCAACATTTCTTACCAAGATAAAACAGAGGTTTTGGGACACTAAGGTAGCCCCTTTCTCCACTGGACTCCAGAGGAAAACCAGATTTCTCCACATCACCACTGGACCTTTAGAGGGAAACTGCACCTTCTACAGGAGCAGTGCTTCAACTGAATCACATCGTCACTGCAAGGGGACTGCAGCCACCATTTAGTTGAACTGCTACCAACATCCTGCCTGACAAGGTGTCAGGTTATACTCTGACATTGTCAGGGTTTGGAGTCTGTTTCTTGTAGTATTGTATTTCTATTTTAATTTCCCTAGTAAACAACTGTTATTCCTAATTCCCATATTTTTGCCTGAAAGCCCCTTGATTTCAAAATTCTAATAATTTGGAGGGAAGGGGTTTACATTCTCCATTTCAAAGAGAAGCTCCTGCCTTTCTCAGTAGACACCTGTCCTCCAAACTAAAACAGCATTTTTTCGTTCTTTGTCCATATATAAGCCACACCTGATTATAAACCTCACTTTGGGGTCAGACCAAAATTTTAGTCAAAATGGTGCAGCTTATAATCGTGAAATTACTCCAGTGTTAGCCTTCTGCGCTATTAGCGATTTTTTCTGAAGGTTGTGATTTACTGCTTTGGAATCAGAGAACAGATCTGCTGTAGGGGAAAGGAAAACAGACATTTTATGAATGCACCCTTGAGTCAGTGAATGCTGATAGTCAGGACCCAAATTGTATTTGCATCCCCAGCAACAGAGGCTTTTTTACCAGCCCCAAAAAACACCAGATAATTTTTTATTTCACATTTTTTATGTCATTCATCCTTGTCATGATCTAGTTTTGAAGGTTTCTGGTTTTGTTTTGTGTTCTTTGCAGAGCTAGTACTGTGATCCAGGAAAAAGCTGGTACTAGTGTCAGTGGTGGAAAAACAGTAGGACTTTTTGTTAATGAAGGACAACACCTTAAATCTACATGCCTTGATAGATCCCTATTTCTCTTCCCTGTACATCCTTGTCTGCAAGAATCAAAACAACCCAGTCAAGTATCACAAGTTATTGCACATTTATGATATCCTGCCTCTTGAAGTTTGTTTTATTGCTTTTCTAAATACTTGTTTTCCATGAACGACAAAAAGATTTGCTTGTGACAATCCTGACATCCTCAGCACTTACTGTGTGTAAGTGATGGGTGATGCAGTGAATGAATCTGAATTGCAATGCTCTTCTTGACTGTTTTGCTCACTTAAAGTAGAGAGCACAGAACACATTTGCATTAAGCATAGTCTCGCAGAAGAAGAAATGAGCAATTGGAATTTGAAGACTGTCAAAAGCATATTTTGTTGAAAGGGAAGCCTTTTGATTTTGGCATGTTTCACTAATGGCTTTTCATGACAGAATTTCTTTCTGAGCATCCATTTTCTACTTTTTATATCTTGTCTCTTGGACTTTAAATCTTGCATATTGTCCTTTTTGCTGAAGAGAAAGATTTCAGCTACTGTTGGCTTTGCTGTTAAATTTTACACCTCAGTGATAATAAAATATCAAAGAAACCATTTCATGGCCTTTTAGCAATGTGGATGGATGGATTCAGATCAGAGAAATTGATTTGACCATAGAACTCATCTAACATAGGCCCTTATTTAATTGATGATTGATGGATCTATGAAATACAAAATACAGGACTGGAAATTTGTGTTAAACTTTAATTCCAGTTATGTGGCTTTTTTGGGGTTTTTTGGGGTTTTTTTGTTTGTTTGTTTGGAGTTTTTTTGCAGGTCACTGAAACATTTAAAAGATGCTGAGGTTTAAATCACTGGTCCCCAAAGATAATAGGGAAGACTTGAAAAGCAGAGGTGCGATGAGCCACCAGTGCAAAGCATGAATAACTTGTTAATCCCCTTGAGACAGGATATTATTATAAATGTGCCCAGTCCTGATTTATTGCAATATGTATGGCTCCTTTCTTTTCAATCCTTTTTAGATTTGTGTGTCTAGGATAAATTTTATATTTTGTGTTGTGGGCTATAGAGGGGAATAAGAAAAGATGGTATGAAATAAATGTATCACAATGAAGCTGTTGCCTTTGTGACACTCTTCCTTCAGTTCTTTGTGACCAGGTTTTACAAATCAATTCATCAGTATAACCCAAAAGAAGACAGTTACTCTGTCATCATTTGACTAAAATGAGAGAAATAAGTTTAATACTGGTAACACTTAATCCGAGGTTCAAGGTCCTTAGTGCAGGTTTCCTAGAGAGACTGTGTTTCCAACTACAGCAATACAGTAAACATCATCACTTGAAATTATTAAAATTCACATTTCAGCTTCGAAATGTATGCAGTAGAATGTTAAAGAGGCAATTAAGAAATCATTTATTTCATGTCTTACCTTTGAAATATTAGGACATTAGCACATATAAATGTTCTACTTTTGTGGAAGCACTTTGACTTCAACATTAAGTGAAGTAATAAATAATAGCATAAATACAACAACTTGGAATTGCCTTATCTCTGACATCTTCATAAAGACATGCTTGCCAATCCTACTTGTAATGCCTTCTAACAAAATATTATGTATTGATTTCTTTTGGAACAATGCCTAGTAATTTCACCTTTGATGAACCGACAACTTCCAAATGAAAATGCATTTCACTGCAGAAGTACACAGATCTTCACAGCAGGTAAAATGTAATTTAAGGCTCACTATTTGTAAGGCAGCATTTTTCATATGAGTGAATGAAAATGCCACAGGCAAAGTGCATAGTTCTTTTTGTGGTTCAGCTAGTGAAGTTAAGCTGACCTCTTCATTATGTGTTCAAGAACAATGTTTTGTGGACTTGTAAAATTCCTGGGTAAAGCAGGAAAGAATAGTTAAAAATGTAGTATTAACAAAAATCAGTACTTCTTTGGGCTTCACAAAAAACAATGGCTGATGTTTTGGCTTTTAAAAATTTCTAATGAAATAAAGTTAGATTTTTTAGGTGTTGAGCAGGTTGCCTCACATGATGATTGCTGTATTTGAAATCTGGGAGAACCACAGTATATGTGTGAACAAGAGTTAGATGTGTGAGAAAGAGGGAACACAGACAAGAAAAGAAATTTTCTTGTGGTTTTTTTTGTTGCCTTATAGTTTAGCAATTTGCAAATAGACTTGTGTCTACATTTTCCTTATTTTTAAAATTAATTACTTTTAATTACTTACTATTAATTAATTACTCTGACCACAGTCAAAGTAATTAAGTATTCTTCTACTCTTTTGGACTCAGGAGATCCCAACATGAGGTAAAAAGGAAGTAAATCAACATATTTTTGATTAATATTTTGCACTATATTGCTCCCACAAAGAAAATCAGAAGCTTTCTGCTGTATGCTCCAAACAGATCTTATGATCTGGCTTAATTACCAGAGATGACTCAGCAGACAAGACACACAAAGTGATTCCTAAAATGTAAGAGTATGTAAAAAGGTAGGTCATTAACTTGCAAAGAAAATTTACTGTTCAGTAAAAGCTTCAGTAAGCTCTCTAATTTCAGAGGTGGTTTTGCCAAAGTTTCAGTGACTTGGAAAAGATAAGTTTCGATAGTTTGAGAATTCATCCATTCAAATGAAAAGAAAATGGACACTGAGTAAGTATAGCATTTAGAATTATAGATAGCTTCTCAGTATTCTGGCTTTTATGTCTGGGTTTATGGTAGGGAATTTTTATGTCTGAATCTTGTGCCATTTTGACAATGGAAAACTGTGGTTAATTTAATATACTTTTTTTATGTCCAGTCACATCTCAATGTCAATGCCAATGTTTGTTACTCAAAAGTTTGCTAGGGGCATACCATAAATACAGACTAATAATACATTGTTCATCTGAATTGTTTAATAACCACAGGAAAGCCCCAGTATTAACACAGTTAAAATGATTATACAAAAATTTCCCAGCCTGTCCTTTTCTCTGGTGTATGTCCATATTCCACATGTTCTAACTGGCATTTTATCTCTCTTTCATGAATGAGAGACAGTGTTCTGCCAAGTTATAAGCATCCTCAGTATCTCCTTCTGAAATATATATATATGAAGCAGAACAGGAGGCATTTCTCCTTCCTCTCTTGGGTCTGCTTTGGGCTATTTTTATATGTGTGGGAGTTTTTCGTTGGTTTTTTGGTTTGGTTTGAGGTTTTTTCCCTCTTTTTCTCACAGTGCAAGCTCCACTCTGAGAGACTTTGAGCTTAAGCCAAAGACTCACAGAGTTGCCCCTCACCCCAGGTCCCTTCAAGGGCTGCCATTTGTCATCTTCTGAGTCCCCAGCCCAGGCAGGCTTAACCACACAGGACATTGTGGGACCCAAACAAGAAGAAGAGAGATCACCATCACTCTTTGGCAGCTGTTTGCACTTTCTATGGGCTACATAAGGCTATAACTACAGATTAATTAGTTCTATCAAGACTTTGTTTTGCCCTCCTGTAGAACAAAGTTTGCATGTGAAACGTAAAACTCCCATATCATGAAATTCCACAAGGGATTTCTTGTTTTCTGAATCATATTTTAGCAAAATGCAATGCAAAGTAAATTGGAATTTTGACAGATGTGCTCTTTTAATTAGCTGTTTCTTGACTTATTTTGTACACTTTTACACCTAAAATTGCAATTTAATTCACAACCATGTAAAACTGTCCAAGTAATAAGGAAATAATGCTGAATCAGTTTTTCTGCCTGCCACTTAAAAGTGTTGTCTAGACTTAGGTTTCAAACTCTTGGATGGTTTATTCAATCATTTTATGTTTTAAATTTCTGCATTTCCTATTCTTGACAAGCTTTTGAAAAACAGATAGAAAAGAATCATCTTCTCAGCTAAATAAGGCAATCAAACACTCAGTTTGAGGATTTCAGAAATCAAAAGAATAAATACGGGAGTCAGTCAGTAGTTTTAGAATCAGTAGTCAGGAAGAAATCTTTGCTCTGCAATTGGTACCAAATGAATTTTAAAAAGCGTTGTAAGCACATTACTTTTTGTGTCAGTCCAAATCCGTGTCTGTGCTGAAGTTTCTCTGCTGCTGTTTTGCAGAATCCTGTGGATCCCAATTACCAGTCTTTTCTGTAGGCTACATCACAGAAGCTGAAAATTTGGAGTCACCTACTTTATCTCTGAGACTTGTCTTTGAACTACAGTAATAAAGGCCAATTTCTGTCATTATTTCTTAACAAGTATCTGCAGAATGTAGGAAATTTTTGAAGACAAGTCAGTTCCCTGTAGAGTTAAATAGAATTATTCAGCTGCAGAGACTATATTGTGAATAGAGATATATACTTTTTCATTGGTGGAGTGTGGTGAGGAATGACTCAAATCCAAAACCTACTAACCTCACACTGGTTTGACAAGTACTGTGAGTTTCCTACTGTTGCTTAAATTAATGAAAAGAAATTCAGGAAAAATGTGTTGAAGACAGCAAAATATTGAACCTTGGTGGATCTTCGTCGTCCTAACCACATGGGTCCTTGCCAACATCTCAAAGACTAATAATCTTTCTCACAAATGCACTTAAGCCACAGTAATTTAGTACTTCTATGCATCTGTAACTTTTAATTATCCGTTTAATCAGGCTGTGAATAAACTAAAGTAGGTTAATTTGAAAAATCCTATTTGGACGAAGTGTTTTGACTGGCTCTGAAACATAGCCAGGATCTAGTGAGATTATAGTAATAAAGAAAAATGGGGTTTTTTTCTGGAATTTGTACCATTAATTTGGATATCCCACAACATCACATATTTCAGCAGACTGACATTTACTATTTTCGATCAACGTGTCATGTGGTTGCAAAAAAGCAATGGCTGGTGAAAGTCTAGATGTAATAGAGAAATATTTATGGTTATTGATTATATCTTTCCAGTGTCTTTTGAAACTTTCCCCTTCAATATGGCCTGATAGGTAAAACTGTGCTATCTATGTGATGTGAACAAGTGCTGCACTTGCCTTATCCGGTTTATGGCCTGAAGAAATCTGTTATTACACAGCATCTTTTGACTACTTGAAGACTGTTTGCTTGCATGTTATTAAGGTGCAATAATAGACTCATGTCTGTAATGTGTATTGTTAATCTTGATGTTCATTATCTCCACTGTACGCCTCCAGGGACTGCTATTTACACTGCTGTGGAAATGCTAATTAATTTCCGTATTCAAAGTGTCAGCAACTAGCTTCTCATTTCCAAAAAAGTATTGTACTACTTATATTGTCTTGGAAGAAAACTGGGGGAAGGGAGGAAGACTTTTTTGAACTGCAGGGTGGAGAGAAAATTGAAGTTTAAATCACTCTGATATCTGCACTATACTAAGCATTCACTACATCACAAAATGCAGTGAAACTCTACTTTCAGGCAGAACACCATTGTGTTTTCTAGTCACTATTCAGGCTGCAGAAATTGAATGTGCTTCACCGAATATATCTGTGTGTGACTGTAAATTTATGGATATAAGAAAAAGGCTGAGAATGTATATCAGCTAAATGCCTTCTTCCGGTTTCAGACACTGTTCCTGTATTTCCTCAGCTAACACTGGGTATATCAAATAATGATAAAAATCCACCTCAGGTATGAGATAAATAATTCACTGAAATTATTGGTGTGTGCAAATATTTGGGGAATAAAGTTTTTGTATTTTCTGGTGTATGTATGAGTAGCCTCATTGAACCATAATACAAAAAAAAAAAAAAAAAATTCTTAACCTTGAGAAGGATGGGAATTTGTCATTTCTAACACCCCTCATAGCTATTTCAGAAGAAAGGTGAGAGTAAGAAACCCAGGTAGCATATAGATATTTAAAACTCTAGGCTGAAAGGAGAAAAAGTATTAGAAAGGAAGGGCCAATCTTCCTTGATGTTATATACGACATTTTAGGAGAGGATGATCAGAAACCTTAAAAACCTTCACATGTGTTGCAAGGTAATGATGTAACAACCAAGTTGCTGTTTTTTTTTTTTTACTTGTGGAAGTATATGGTATATAAAAAAAATAATAAAAAATATAAAAGACACACCATAGCCTAGTATATTTACAGAATATTTTTCAAATATTTTAACCATGTTGCATCTTTACTCAATATAGTGAAGTATACAAATTTCTGTGTTTTGTAAATTGTGAATGCTTCTGATAAAACTTTAATCCAACTCAAAACTTGCCAGCTATATTTCAAGCTAGTGTAAAACAAGACAAATATAATTGTTTTGATTTGCCTTGCCAGAACTGACTTGGGTTTCTTGCTGGCCAGGGGGACACTTTGTTTATGCTGAAAACTAAATGCATTTAGGAGATGAGATGTCAGATAAGGTTAATACAGTTAACGCTTACTGTCTTCTAAAATGTTTCAGTCTTATTTGTGTGTAAGTACTTGTGAAAAAAAACCAAACCTGATAACTAATTTTTCCTAGCTCACAAAAGTACTCAGTAATAGAAAGAGCTTGATTGAAGGTAAATAAAGACATTTCTGGAGTTGCAATTCGGAATCATGAAAGAGACAAGGGAAGTTACAGTAATGTCATGACTATAAGGCTCACTCTTTTGACAAAAATTTTAGCCCGAACCCGGAAGTTCGCCTTATAGTCTGGTGCTCCTTATATAATGGACAAAGTTCAGAAATTTGACAACTTGGAAGTGCAAGTTGTGAGCCGCGGGGGGAGCTGACAGGGTCGTGGCTGCTGGGTGGAGGCGGGGTTGCAGGGCTGCGGCTGCCAGGTGGAGGCGGGGCCGTGGGGCCTGGACTGCCGGGTGCCTGCGGGGCTGGGGCTTCCAGGTGCTTGTGGGGCCGTGGCTGTTGGCTGAAGGTGAGGCCAGGGCTGCTGGGTGCCTGTGGGGCCGGGGTTTCCAGGTGCCCGTGGGGCTGGGGCTTCCAGGTGCTTGCGGGCCGGGGCTTCCAGGTGCCCGTGGGGCCATGGCTGCTAGCTGGAGGTGGGGCCAGGGCTGCTGGGTGCCTGCAGGGCCGGGGCTTGCAGGTGCCTGCGGGGCCGGGGCTGCTGGGTGCCTGCGGGGCCGGGGCTGCTGGCTGGAGGCGAGGCCAGGGCTGCCAGGTGCCCACGGGGCCGGGGCTGCTGGGTGCCTGCAGGGTTGGGGCTGCTGGGTGCCTGTGGGGTCAGGGCTTCCAGTGCCTGCGGGGCCGGGGCTGCCAGGGAGGCAGGGCCACGGTACTGCAGCAGCTGGATGGAGGCGGGGGCCGCGACAGCTGGGTTGAGGTGCGACCTCGGCCAGCAACCGCGCAGGGGGAGCTGAGGGCAGATCCTCACTGCAAAAAAAAAGTGTGCCCTATAGTCCGGTGCACCTTATATGATCTACAAAGTTGAGAAATTTGCCGGCTCCTGGGGGTGCGCCTTATAGTCCAGTGCGCCTTATGGTTGTGAAATTACTGTATTTTGAACATAAAACAAGACACAAATGTTGAGAACAAACTCTGATGCTACTTCACAAACCTTTTAAAACATTAAAAATAAATTTATTTTTAAATTTAATATATTAGCATAAACAGGACCATAACAGGACCATATCATACATGCATGATATTCAAAAGCACAGAAATGGAGGTAGGCACTCAGTTGATGTGGTTTTCCACTAAAGATCCCTGTGGGCAGTACAACAAAATACAAAAATTTATGCAATCCAGCACTAAGAGGCAACATCTCTTCAGATACTGTTAGTCTTGAGATACTGTCATAGTACAGAACAACATGCTTTGCCATGACCTTATCTATGCAGGGAAAAAAATGTATAATGTTGTGAAAAATTATAAAAGGCTACAGCATGTTATACAACAGATATGGACCAGATTTGAGTTCTTTACACACAGAAGGTGCCTAATAAAGTTTAAAAGCTCACAAAACACAAACCACAAAAGGATTCAACAAACCACCAAAATCAAACAGAGAATCAACCCATAATTATATAGTATAAATCTTGTTAGCATATACTTTAAAGGCAGCTTATCTATTAAGTGGTTATTCTCTGTAGTATATGGAATACTGTAACTATTTTCCTGAGTACTCCTGAATTGCAGATTTTAACTTAGTCTCATTTAACTTAGTCCCTTATTATTAGTCCATAATAGAAGGATTTTACAATTGAATTGATGAACCCAATAGAGAGGCCTTTGTGAAGAGATTTTGTGGAACAAAAGAGTGACTAAAAACTATCTGCAGTTTGATCTACTGTTTGCCTGAAGTAGTGCAATAACAGTGATTTCTGAAGAGAAAGATTTTCCACAGATAAGGTTAGAGGTAGATTGTGATCATTAGTTGTGCTAAATTGGTTTGTTGTGCATTTGAGTGCTTTCCTTATCTTTGCATAGTAGTGGAGTTATGACAAACTGATAGGACAAGAACATCAGGAAAATTAAATTTCAAATAGTCATGTAATCCTCCAGGGCTCATGAGCCTTCAGAAGCTAAGGTTGGCTGAAAATCATCTTAAGTTGTGGCTTTCAAGGGGATGTGTATACGTGGAGCTTAGAGATACAATTTTTGTAAGATTAACTGTCTGGATAATTTGATTTAAAGCTTCTGCTTTACATAAATTCTTTTCTCTGACAATTTGCAGTAACTTCTCTGACATTAAACTGCCATAGTGTTTAAGTATTTCTTACTGAATCATGCAGCTGCATTTGCTTTAAAATTTCAGACCTTTTATTTGAAAAGAATTGAGTGTTCTGGGAAAAACTTAAAAGATAGAGCTTATAGCCTCAAGGGAACCTGTGGCAGTTGTTTCCATCCTGTCTTTTAACTTTCCAGGTTAGAATGTAAGATGCAGATTTGAGCGCTCACTTCACTAGAGTTGTATGCATGCAGATCACATCAGCAGTTGTGGTCACACATGCAGAGCTCAATATTTGATAGGAATGTTTATGATGGGAATGACTCACTTGGCAGAGCCCTGGAGGAGCTCAGGAACATGTCTGTGCATGGCCAAGTCATAGCTTTCCAAACCACAGGATGAAATGAAGAAGATGTTTGGAATTCAGAGGGGAGTTTGATGTGATACCTGAAACAAATAAAGGTTAGAAAGACAGTCCTGTCTACAAATACAAGACCTAAGAAGATAAGGCATAACCACTGCTCTGCCTAGTCTGAATTCTGCCTTCAACATTGCAATATAAAGTTATATTTAGGGAGGACATACAAGCCTGAGGTTTTTTTAGGCACCTGTCTATATATTTCTCTAGTCCCTTTTTGAATCTGAAGATACTGTGTGCCTCTGCAACCTCCTGTAGTATAAAGCTCCAGAAATATTTTACTTACTTTGTAGAGAATTACTTTTGTTTATTAATAATAAACAAATAGCCTTTAAAGTGATTCTTAGCTCTTGTATTTTATGATATGGAGAACAATCCTCCTTTTGGATTTATTGGAGTTTAACTCAGCCATCAACCAAGCCCCTCTCTCACTCGCTCACTACCAGGAGGAGGGGTAAAAGCTGGAAATCTCATGGATTGAGACATAGACAGTTTAATAGGGAAAGCAAAAACCAAGCATAAAAGCAAAGCAAAATAAGGAATTCATTCCCTGTTTCCCATGGGCAGCCAGGTGTTCAACCATCTCCAGGAGAGCAGGGCCCCATCATATGCAATGGTGACTGGGGAAGATGAACACCATCACCCCAAACATGTCTCCCTTCCTGCTTCTTCCTCCTACTTTGTATCCTAAGAATGGTGCCATGTGGTCTGGAGTACCCCTGCAGTGTTTTTGGGTCTCCTGGCTGTGCCACCCATGTGCCCCTAGGTTCCTCACCAGTGGGGCACTACAAAAACCAGAAAAGACTTTGTGTCTCTGTAAGCCCTTCTCAACAAAACCAAAAATATCTCTATATTATGAACCCTGTGTTCCACACAAATCCAAAACATAGCTCTATACCAGTTACCATAAAGAAATTAAGCTATAACCAGCACCAGATTACATACTGTATCCTTGATTTTGTAAATCTGTGTAAATCCTGCCCCCTCTATCTCCCCATTCTCCACTCTGCAGAGTCCTGGTTTTGTAAGTCTCCCTGCACAGGACTGCTGCTCCATTATTAGGGCTGCTGTAGCTGCCCTTCTTTACTCCTCCCTTGCCTTCACAGCAGGATGCGTTCACTGTGCAAGAGGACATCCTTCCTGAGATGTGCTCTTGAAAGAACTCTAACTCTGTTTGCATGCATTGCTTTTAGTTGATTTGCTTTCCTAAGTCAGATATTTATGAAATACATCCTTACAGATCTTATCACAGATGATGTTATTTTAATCTTTAATACCTGAGGTAAGGCAGTACCAATATCCCCATTTAAGCGATAGGACACTTAGACACAGAGAAATTGGTGGCATCTGGCATCCTTATTAATTTAATATCAATCTCTTAAGCTTATGCCATCAACAAAGAGCATGCTGCTCTAGCCAGGCAAATATGATTTTGCTCTTACTAGCAGAAGGCTATGGGTCTATTAACCTGGTTTTGCAAGTTCTTAAGGATATCCTGTACTGATTTTGCCTGAGCTGGATATGGAGTGTTTCCTAAACATCAATTGAATAAGGTATAAGTTCTGTTAATATGATTATCCTGTTAAAAAGAGGGATCAAATTTGTGACTAATTAAAGTCATATGGCTTAAATTTTCACATTTTGAACAGCTCTTCCCGAGATGAAATTTTATAAAGCTATCAATTTTTTTGGCTACATTGTGATGTCAGCTCTGTGATGAGTAAAATTAACAAATTGACAGTTATATTAATAAATTGTCTCCTGAAAAAGCAGACTTGATGTATCTCAAGCTTTCTAATTATAGATGCTTCCTGTGCTTATCAGTTACTCTGACAAGGGCAAAAAATGTCTGTAGGTCAGTGATCAAATATCAAGAAAAGAGAAAAACAAAGTATTTAACTTTCCGTTTTTCGTATTTCTGGTGGGACAAACTTAATAAAAGTGTTGCTTTTCAGAATTAAGATTACCGGTAGAAGATTCATACTAAATCGTAGAAAAAAAATACCTTTTAAATCTCTCACTTCATCAAATACTTTTTCATAATAGTTTTATAACTTGTTTTAAAACCTGTTTCAAAACTTGTTTAAAAATTGATTTAAGTGTCAATCAAATGTAGTCTTCAAGGGCATTGACTGCTGTGACCCATTTTGAGATGATAAATGTTTTCTGTTAATTATAAATAAATCCTAGAATTATATAGATCTATTTTCCAGTAATCTAGCAGAAACAATAAAAGTTTTCAGCAGAAGTATAGGTTGCCTGTGTGATCAGGGAGAAATTCTGAGTGTTCTGTTACTTAGCAGAGCTTTCTACTGAGTTGTGTAGGTACAAACAAAAGAGCATCCCAAAAAACACACAAGAAAATTATCTCGAGAACAACAGGGAGTAGGGCCTGCAGTATCACTCCTATCATGTAACCTTGTTGTCAGTGGGACTCCTCACTGGTGACTCTTCTGAGATCCTCTGCACTTAAACACAGCTTCTGATTAGATTTTGGCAGGGTATTTTGACCTAAAGAAGTACTTGACCTACTTTAACCAAGTTGTAAGGAACTCAACAGGGCAAAATCAGCATTCAGTTTACAATGAAAGATTTATATAGGATTTATGACCAAAATATTTATGCATTCATTTATTATTTATTCTTTTATAGTATTCATATGCTATAATTATTACTGCACTTTGAACAATATCCACCTTAAGCTAACAGAAATTCTATCCTAGTTCATACGAAGTCCATTAGACATGTACAATATGGCAGAACCATGCTTCCACATTAGATAGATTTATATCTGATTCACTACCCTATTGAACATGCCATTTTTTTTAACATGTGGTGTGTACATAACAGATGGATTTACCTACATTGATTTCAGAGCAGTAAAGGTTGTATCTTTAACAAGCTTTTTGTTTGGTTGCTTTAACTAACAATCCACAAAATATAGTACTACAATATTGGCTAAAAAGCTAGTTTATGTCTGAAACACTATTTAGATTAATATAACACTTTTCTCTGTTGAGATTTAGAAGCTGATTTGTGTGTGTTAACTTCAGTATTGGAACACTGATCAAGTTCTTAAACTCACTGTTTTTGCCAGCCTAGAATTTTTCTTTTCATCAAATGTGATTTGTTATGGTGCATAAAACTTCCTGGTTTGGAGTGCTCAGATTTATATCTAAGTACATAGGCTAAATCTTGCACAGCCTACATTGTTTCATCTCTCCATTCCTAAATTGGATATAGGAGTATAGAGAGAGGTTAATTTTACCTGAGTTAACCTTTCATGAAGCTCAAGCACTGAGCAGATCTTCTTCTCTAAATTGAATAAAGAGATATATTCTAGAATCATAACAACTGTTACAGCAACCAACATGGAAACAACAACCATTTCTTAAAATCTCATTTTTCAGTATTAAAAGTTTTTAACATTTATTGGTGTTTATAGGGAGATTATGTAAATGCAAATTGAAAAACAAAGAGGCTATTATTATTCCCAACAATTTTATATGAAAATAAAACTGTGTTTAATATTTTCCAAAAAAATCTGTGGTAAGCCACTGAAATAATAAAATACAAGACAGTTTTCAGGTTCACAATTTATTTGTGTTGCATAGACACTCACTGAGTGAATATGAATAAAGCATATGTGCTCATGTGAACAACTTCATTTTTCAAACAGGATAAACATTCATCATGTACACAATAATGGAGGTCCCCATTTCGAGTATCTTTGACTCTCTAACATTCAAGTGAAGGACTTCTTGCCTTAAAGCTCAGGAGCTTTTTTCTGGAAGGTTAAAACATCTGACTGGTACAACTGATACAACTAACTAATTGATACAACTGTACAGACTGATCTTGTTTCACTCTTCTGTAATAAGAGATCTACTCCCCTTGTATATCTCATGGCACACAGTATTAGATAGCCTGAATATTTGCCCAGCCCACTAACAGAACTTCCTCTCAGTCCTGACCAAATCCAGAATATTAGGATACTGGCTTGGCAATTCAACAAACTTACATTACACAAGAACATTTCTGTTCTTTTTATTTCTTACTTGAGGAAACTGTTCCTGGACATTCCACTACTTTACTCAAATGCAGTTTGTCTCTTATTTGTAAAATAATAATGATAATAATTGAAATCATAATTGTGGGAAGTTGACTGGGGGTAAAAACATAAAGGTATGGAAATTATAGGGGAAAATATGATTGCTACCTGAATGGAATGCAATCAGCATATTTAGCCTACCAGAGGGAATAAAATCTAAGGTGGATTAAAAGGAAGGTGGAGCAGACTGGAGTTACCTCAGCCAGGCTTTATTGAAACCCTTGCAAAGAAGGAAACTCAGTGGTACTTTATATCTGATAAAATCACCCGCAATCGGTGAACTTCATGCTGTAAAAATTTTACTTATAAAGAATATTACTCTGTGAACTGTTAATGTGACTCCTTCAAGGGCACTGGCAGTTGCTGGCAGCAGGTGAAGGTGTGCAGACTCAGGAGGAGGTCTCTGTGTTTGGCACATGACCCTGAATAGTCAGTCAAAACCACCCTCCAGTCTTGTGAACTGTTCAGGGGAAAGTCCCCATAACAGGACTTTGACAGACTGATCAGGAGCAAGGGTCCTGGCTTTCCTGGAGTAATGACAGACTAAGGAAACACCAAGGGTTTGAGTATATCTTCTGTTTCCACATGACACTAGGAGACTGGATATTACATCTGGGGAATGCAAACTCTGTTGAGAATGATCACTATTTTATAATTAAAGAGAGGTTCCCTGCATGTGAAACCACGAATCTAGAAGGAATATAGATATGAGAAGGTGTGTGTCTAATTGTGTGAGTACTCCAAGAACAAACAAAACATGATATTTAAAGAAATATTTCTGATATACTCAAACTACCTACATCACAGCAGACGCAGTTAAAGATGAGTGAAGCATAATAGTTACATATTAAGCAGGCTTGGAATTGATCATGCAAGCCATAAATGTATTTATTTCACATAAATGTTCATATTAGAATTTTGTAAATAGCACTGCATTATTAAAACCCATGCATAGTCTCCATAGGAACCATTTCTGTTTTGGGTGTATTATAAATGTCAGTGTGTTCTCTCACAGTCCCAACTGATTTCTGTGTACAGTGACCTTTTGCATTTTATAGACCCCTACATGCAGCAATCATTGCTAGTGGGAGTTTATGTGTTTACCTGAAGTCAACATTGCCAGAAAGAAAAAAAAGAGATTTAAAAAGTACTCCTTCTAAAAATGTTAACTTAAAAATGGCTAAGACAGTCAGTAAATATATCACAAAGATTTTTTAATCTCTTTCTTCCCTTTCTTTCACTAGAAAACCTGAAAACTAAATGGTAACTTTGGTGAACTGATTGCCCATGTTAGCATAATAATAATGTAAGAGGGGGTAATTAATCTATTTTCTTTATGTACTTTATCTAATTTATCTTCCAGTACAGTATTTTTTCTAGTCTTTGGAGTTGTTTTTTCTTTCTTTCTTTTTTTTTTTTTTTTTTTTTTTTTATTAAGTAAGAAACATCTACATTGCTATAGCTATAATATCTACTTTTTTTTTTAATGCTGCAGGGTATGCATAATGGGGCATAATCTTAGAACATGGACAGGCAATCATGCTGGTTATTATAATTAAAAAGTCTCGTTAGTATGTGCAGCATTTTGTATCTAGCATTCTAATACATAGCAATTGTGTCTCTATTTGGAGGGCTCATTGGAGAATTGGAGGTGTAACTGCAGCAATACTCCCAGAGCACAGTGGGAACAGATTTTCAGCACTGGCTCCTTATTTCCCCAGCAGCCCCTTGGGTGCAAAAAGAGGAGGAGGAGAGGGAGGATTAATTCTCTGCCATGTTGCTCCACCTGGTTTTGCTTACACATTTTTCAAGAAGACAAACCTAACCTAACTATCCTACATGGAGATTAGAGGTTTCAAGGAAGACAATTTCCCTTTCTCATCTATGCTAATACCCACAAGTTTGGGGCTCCGTCATTGTCCTTTGTGAAAGCATGAGTCAAATGTGGGGTCAGTCAAAGTTGATGGAAACATGATAGTCAAACTGTGACTGCCCAATTGGAAGAAATTCAGAATCAGTTAATTCAATATTTTTGCTGGTAGGAAACATTTCACTACAGATTGCTGATACCAGCTACAGTGCTGTTTAAGACTGTCATAACAGAGACCTTGGCAGGACTCCAGTCCCATAGAACAATAAATGTAATGCCTGTGTCAGAAAATTACAAAAATTATAAGACTATTAAACCAGCATTATTATTTCCCTTCCTAAATCTGTCAGTAATCATTACAGTAACAAATTAGTCATGTTTCTCTTCTGGACAGCTATGAACATGTGAATCTTCTTTCTAAAAATCTAACTCTGAGCCATTTTATAATTGCACTAAGACACTCCAAGGCATATGTCACTATGCCTCTGAGATGAGCATTATCTCACAGCAACACACACCTTGTCATGTATTATTTATCACGCTAAAGTGTCTTGTAGTTTTCATTAACAGTTATATCTAGCTTTAAGAAATAGGGACATACTTCATTTTAACTGTTTCAGTGATAGAATATTTTTCAAACTTAGCAGGCAGATTTGAAACTCTGGATACTGACAACAAAGAGTGCCATTTTCACTAACTTCCTGCAAAAGACATTAAAAAGGAAAAAATAACAACAAACCTTATTTTCACCTGGGAATGACAACAAACATCCCCTTTCCCTAGGTGATTCCTAGTAACCTTTCCACCGGCTTCACATGCTGTGCTGTCCCTTGGGTCTCATTGTCATCTTTTCCTTGTGAGGTGACAGATGCAGCACGATAGTTAACTGTGGCCTAGATGTAGGATTCACTTGGAGAAAAGCAGGTGGGTGAGGTTACCTAAGGGGCCAAATCTGTCCTATATTTGACACCAGGCTTTTGTCCTTTAGTAATTGCGAAAGACACTCCTAGGCTCCCATGCCTATAAATTAGGTAGTGCTGGGAAATATACCTCACCATTTAAGGTCAGTTATTTCTTCCAGTCATAGTACTTTCAGGCTCTTAGAAAGATTCCTAGCCTGGTGGTGTCTGAGTTTTCTCTCCCAAAGAGGAGCAAGGCATAATTTGAGAGTGCGCAGGGCATGGGGAGTGTTTGCAAAGAGCTGTTTTCCCACCTCTCTGGGAACCAGCAAAAGTACAGTGGCAAAGGCAAAGACTGTAACATGCCAGTGGGTATGAGTGAATGGTCTCAATCTGTGTCAGTTTTAGTGTTCTTTCTGATTTTCAGTCATAAGCAAATAGTGGGAATCATATACAGGGAAAAGTTAGTCAATGCTCAAGATTTATGAAACGTTGATTATATTTCAAAAAGCTACATAAAATATTTTGATCAATGTAAATAAATTAGTTCATTGGAACTCATCTGATGCTACAGTGGGCTTTCAAAGTTTCTGAGTTTAAGCTGAATGAACAAATAAATAGAAAGTAACAATGCCATCCCCTCACACATCCCCTCACACACCCCCTCCCCATCCCCCCAGCACGATTTTTAGATTAATTATCTGCTGTATAGTCTTACTTTTTCAGCTTCCTTACCTACTATATGTTCTTATTTTGGGAAATGGAAGTTGTACTGCATTAATTTTAATCTGCACATCATCAACTTAAAAAAATCTGATATTAAAATTTTGTTTAAATTTCTCCCAATTTTCTTTGGCAAAATTGTGTTAGCAGTGCTAAAACAAACCCACAAGAGAGTTTTATTTCTGTTACTTCTGTTTCATATAAACTTACTTCCCATGGCTAATAGGTGATGGTAACAAATTTTGGGCTATCTTTGATATAATAGTTTTGCAAATTCTTCATTTTAACTAACAATTCAGTGTAACAGACACACTGACTAGGCATTTCCCATATACCCTGAAAGACATGTGAAAAAAAAAAAAAACTGTTTAAGGGAAAGAAGATGACAACTGAACCTAAAAGAGTGCTTAGGGATTTTAGATGATCAGAAAGGTGAGTGAAAAAACTTGAGAGGGAGGTTCAGTGTTTTAATCAAGCAATGAAAGAAAATGTTCCTCAAACATTACTTCAACTGAAATCAGCCAGAAGATTATTTGGTCTGTAGCCTAGGTATGAGTTGAATTAAGACCACAGTCCTTTAGCATAGGTGGGATATTTTTTGTTTTAATGTTTTTAGATAACCTTAATTTCACTGCCATAAAATACTCTGTATATTCAAAGGTGATAGTTACATGATCTAAGTAAAAATGAGCCTTTTAAGCCTAGCTATTGTTGCTTATGAAACACTGTAAAATAAATCACCAAAAAAAAAAAAAGGGGGACTGTACTCACTGTGGTATGAAAGTTTCCACATGAGAAAGTAACTTAATAACTTTAGCTGCTTAATTATGTCACTACTGTATGGAAAAGCCTCCTATACAGATAAATTATAGAGCATTACTTTAGTTTCCAGTGCAGAGCAGCTTCCATCTTGCATGCAATTAAACAGATTTGTTCTCAGCCATGCAACCAAAGCATAAAACCATATTCCTCTTTCCAGCAACAGGTGTTTGAAATAGTTGCAGTTATAAAAGCATTCTTGGAATAACTTTTGGTTTGTGATATTTCACCATTAGCCATTTAACTGCTAAAAAAATAGGGTTTAAAGTGTGCCATCTTGCTCTTTCATAGAAAGAAATATCTCAATTATCTAAATTTTTTAAAAGGGCTAGAAAATAAACTGATTTTAATAATTCATGTTTGAAGACATCCTCATTGATACTCTTATCATGGTATCAGAACAGTCATTATATTATGCAGCAGAATATAGAGCTTTAGATTAATTGTTGGTCCAGGAAATTTTACCTATGCATATCATGCAAAGTATAATTTCCATCTTCAAAAGTGCTAAAATAATTGAGTAGATGTGGCACCTTGTTTAGTAGCCATTATGGTATTTGGTCAAGGTTGGATTTCATGATCTTGGAGGTCATTTACAACCTTGATAATTCTATTCTATGATTCAAATAAAATTAAATATGTGTAATCTTCTATTTTTAATTTTTTATTTTAGGAATAACATAATGATATGCTTGGTGACTGTAAAACCTTGTCATATTTTAACAGGTCTCAGAAAACTGCATTAAAGGGTCAAACATTAGTGACATGTGCTACCATTCACATTCTTAAATGTTGTCTCTCTTGAAGATTTAAATTCACACACTCCACATAATTTTGATTTTAAATGCTCAGCTATGTGCTATTAAATATATACATCGTGTTGGGCTTTTTCCTTCCCCAGTTAAACATACTTGAATTCAATATTTCTGAAAGCGACCAGGAGGTTGATATTTTCTCATTAAAACATGGTAGTGTAGGTACCAACGTGTAAGTTTTCTCCTGCAGTTCACTCAGCTTGGTGCTGTCATTAGAACCTCTTTTGACAAAAATTACTCAAAGGGCATAGAGCTTTTGGAGGAACAGTTTTCCTGAAGGCATTGGGAAAACTTGCTGGTTTTAAGCAGGACAGATTTGTGTGTGTGGCTCTGTAGAGGAAATTTTCTATTTCTTAAGTTTTGCGCGTTTATGATGATATTTTAGAAAGCCAGACCTAATTTTCAGCACTCTGTCATGGTCTCCCTTCTGGATTAGCTACAACTTGTTATGAAAAATGTGTGACATATAAGGAACCAGGTGAAAGGAGAGAATGCTCATTAAGCTTCTGAACTAAAAGTCGTTAAGGAGAGACAAAACAATTTAAGGTTTGGTGCGGTTTATATACCACATTTCATTTCAGTTCCTTAATGAAGAATACTTAATATGCTATAAATCAATACAAATAATTAGAATGTCACTTTTATTTATTTAGTCTTTCAATGTTATAGAGAATGAATTTTCCAATTAAAAAATATGAACAATTTGGGTGAAGAAAAAAGAGGACAAATACCCGAACTTCCCAACCTGAGATCGCATAAAATTAATTTGTATTATTTGGTGCAGGAAGTTCCCTGAAATATATCTAGAAACCTAATATATAACCTTGCTTTTTAGAGTTACTTGTCCATTTAAGGACTAAATTTGTCTTATGAAAGATCCAAATTGTATGTTTATAAATTTTGTTTGTGAGACAAACTTCTACTTTGGTAGAAGTTTTCTATCATTTTTTCCTAGCATTTTCTAGAATGCTACTTTCTACAGACATCTTGAGTGATACACGTAAACCAACTAGACAAAAAACCCCACCCCAAACCAATCCTTTCCTTCAGTCAACCTTCTTGATTTTATAAAAAGATCTTGTGTGCAGTAAGCATTTAAATTTTTTTTTAATGTCTGTATCTGATGGAAGAGAGAAAATGTGCTTTACTTAGACAAATGTATGAAGATTTTGAGGAATTTGAGAATGACCTCAGAAAGAATACAACTTCTTAGTCTTAATATAAACAAGTTGTTTAAATTATTATTGCTAAATATACCCCATAAAAGTGCTAAAGTTAACTGTGTATTATACAAATAAAGCAGCTATGTAATTAAAAAGTCAGTGTAAGACTCGTTTTAATGTTGCTTTAAGGATGAATGTAATAAAAATGTTATAAAATATGTTGAAATTAAAAAAGAAGTAAATATTGACCTCTGACTTATCCTGTTTTCATATTCCTATGAAAACAGGATTTCTTAATCTTAATGAAAGCTTTATAGTTGAAAGAAGAATTCAAATATGATTAAAAAAAATAAGATGAGTGCACTACAGCTGATGTTTTTTATGTATGCTGCAGATTTTTATGGAAGTCAGGATTCTGGTTATTAACAGAGAAACAATAGTGCCTTGTATAAATGAACCAAGAAATGTTGTTCCATAATCTTCATTTACAGTAATTCAAAAGGTTGTATGCTATGTAAAAGTTCAAATAAATGATCTCCCCTTCCATTACATATCTTTAAGCCCTGAAATGTGTGACAAAATATAATATCATCAGATGAAGATCTGCAGAAAATGGTGTCTTTCTATAACACTTTCCAGAAGGTTTTCAAACCTCATTCACTCTATCTGATAGACAGATTATTGCATTTCCCTACAGATGGAAAACAAAATTCCAATCTGAGAAAAAGTGTGCAGACTGAAACTACTCATTATTGACAAATGTAAAGAGCTGGGTCTCCTCCTAGGATTACACAAGAGGAGAGGATGACATTTGTGACCTTTTTACATTTTGATGTAATGAAAGTTTGAGTTCATAACAGCACGACTGGAGCCACCTGACAATTGTAATGCACTTTGTGAGTGAAAGGTATTTAAGAAATATATCTGGAGAAAAGGAATTTAGTTGGCCTTTTGTTCAGTCTGAAATCACCAAAGTTTCTGCCAAGCTTTTATCTATAAAGAGGAGGGCATTCAGTCATATACTTTCTCAAAAATAAAGTTTTTCCTCAGGGATCGTTTTTCTGATATTGTAGTTTGAGGTCTCGATAGGAGAATCTTTTGAAGAACCCTGTGGCATATTTTGAGAAGATAACGAGGAAAAATATTTTCCTTTTTAAGCTTGAGAGCTATGGCAGATAAACAGTCAAATTTATTTCAGCTCTGTTACCTTTTATTGATTTATAGATAACATAATTGTCAAAGAAAGATCTTTAATGCTATCCTTTCTACGTGTCTCTTCCTCATGATTTCAGCCCAACAATCAGAATTTAATCCTTTAAGAAAATATGCCCTCTGGTCATGGTATTTGAGAGATCAGCTTATTAAAGACTCCTTTTGAACATAACCCTAGAGATCAACAGGTAAGGAAGCTAAACCCACACGATACAGGCTTAAAAATGAGTTTTGAAGCAAATGCTTTAAAAAAAAGTCCTGCACAGCACAGTCAAACAAATTTGTATTTAAAATAGTTACCGTAAAATAATAAGGGTCTGAATTTGAAAAAAGAAAGGATCTTACTGCTATAGGAAATTATTTAGGTGACTATAAATTTTAGAAAATTTTTCATTCTAAAGAGGAATTTAATAGAGCAGTGAATAAACTAGTACATGTGACAGGATTAACATGGGGAGTAGTATGTTCTTGCATAACAAGTAAATTATTGGGAAAACTATAAGAACATACTGCACAGTTGTGTAGAAAGGGCTTGAAGGGGGTAAGGAGAAATACCTCCCAATTATCTTGGGAGGCTGAAGTAAGCCTGTCTTTAAAAAATGCCTTGAGGGACTAAGAGATGTTATTTCTTGTGGCAGTTTGCCTTGGTCAGTTGCCAGATGTCCATGCAATCGCTCTTGCTCCTTCTCCTCAACAGGATTGGAAGAAGATAAAATGCAAAAAAAATCCCACAGGGGTCAAGATAAAACCGGTTTAGCAAGAAAAATATAGCTTGCCTTACAAGGAAGGCAGAAAAATAAATTAATTCACTCTTTCCCATTTTTTTGGCAAATTTCCTGCCACTTTCTGGAATTTGGGAAGCTGTGTGTATAGCCTGGCAGGCAACTAAGCCCCACAAAACTCACACCACACCATGGAATGGGGAATCGAAATCACTACACATGTAACAGTTACATAGGAAGACACACACCATTGCTCTGAATATTCTGTGGGTAACATGAGTGTGAATTTGAGGGAGAAACAGACACTGATTTTGTTTCTAAGCATTTGTTACTTTGCTGGAAAGCAGAGTAAAAACATCTCCATCCCTTGAAAGTGTACCTGAATCAGTGAATTGTAGTTCACAGAAGAAATATTTTGTTTAGAACTACAGGGTGAATCCCATCCTTTATTTTCTTTGCTGCTTTCATGATGCAAAAATCCGTTTCCTCAGAAATAGGGTGTCACAGTATCATTGAGATCAAAAAGAGCATCTGGAGGTCATCTTGCCCAATCCTACTCTTCAAGCAGGGTCACCTAAAGCCAGTCAAGCAGGACAATGTCCAAACTGCTTTGGAATATCTCCAAGACTTCACAATCTCTCTAGCAACCTATGGCAGTGCTTGGTCATGCTCAGAGTAAAAAATTCTCTCTTGATATTCAGAGGAAACCTTCAGTGTGTGCCCATTGCCTCTGGTAACCACAGCAAAGAATCTGGCTGTGCCCTCCTTGCACTCTCCCTTCAGCTATCTTATATATGCATATATATTGATACATGCACCCTCCTGAGCCCTCTTTCCTCCAGACTGAACAGCCCCAGCTCTCTCAACCTTTTGTCTTAGTCAAGCAGAGATGTTCCTGTCTCCTCATTCCCTTCCTGGCCCTTCACAGGAGTCTCTGCAGTAGGTCTGCGTCTCTTGTACTAGAGAGGATGGGACCCAGCATTGCGGGTATGGCTTCACCAGAGCTGAGTAGAAGGGAGGGATCACATCCTGCTGGCAATATTTTGTCCAAAGCAGATCAATCACCTTTGCAGGAAGGGCATAGTACTGGCTCATGTTCAGTTTACTGTTCAAAAAAACACCCATGTCCTTTTCTGCAACAGTGCTTTTGAGATAGGGGATCTGCAGCAAATGCTGGTGTGTGGAGTTGTTACTTCCTAGGTGCAGCACTCAGCACTTGCCATTACTGAATTTCACAAGGTTCCTGTCAACCCATTTGTCCAGTTTGTGGAGGTCCCTCTGGATGGCAGTGCTACACTGTGTTGTGTCAATCACTCCTCCAAATTTTGTCTCACAGTAGATTTGCTGGAGGTGTACACTCTGTCCCATCATCCAGACCATTACGGAAGACCTTGAACAGGGCTAGTCACTGTATTGACCTCTGGGGTACATCACTAGTTATTGGCCTCCAGCTAGATAGAGCTTGTGCCACTGAACACCACCCTCGGCGTGGACCAGCCACTCAGACATTTTTCAACCCACTTTGCTACTTGCTCATCCAGTCTGTACTTCATCAGCTATCAAGATCTTATGGGGGGAAAATGTCAAAGGCCTTATGAAACACGAGGCAGACAATGTCCAGTGCTCTCTTCTCACCTATCAAGCTAGTCATTTCGTTATAGAATGGTATCAGCAGCATGGTCAAGCATGACTTCCCCTCGGTGGATCCATGCTTAGTTCTTCTGACTGTTTTCTGATATTTCATTTAATTGAATTTTTTCCGGGATAAGTTGTTACATCACCATCAGCATTGAGGCTCCTTCCAACCTTTCTTGAAGATGGAGTGACATTTTCTTTCTTCCCATCTTCAGGCACTTCTCCTAGTAACCATGATCATTCAAGAATTGCCAAGTATTTCTTCACAATAACATTTTTCAGCTCCTTCAGGACTCATGGGTGCATCCTGCCAGGGTCCACAGACTTACAATACATTCAATATGCTTAAGTATTCCTTGATCTGATTGTCTTCCACTAAGGGTGGTCCAGGGTATTTTTCCATGGTAATCTACTGAGCAGATCATTAAAGGGACTAAAATCTGACCCTCTGAAGCCCAGCGCTGTGATCTTGCTTTTTGCCCTGTTCCTTCCTCTCAGGATCCTGAACTCCACTATCTCATGGCCACTGTAGTCAAGTCTGCCTTCAACCTTCACATTTCCAGCAAGCCCTTCCTTGTTTGTGAGCATCCAAACTCCTCCAGAGCACTCCTCTTATTTGGCCCTTCTATCACTGGGACCAGAAAGTCGTCTCTGATATGTTCCAAAGATCCCATGGATAGGTTTCAATCATGCTGTGCTGTCCTTTCAGCAGACGTGGTGGTTGAAGTTCCCCACAGGGACAACGACCTGAAAACAAAAAGCTGCTTTTAGCTGCCTCTAGAAGGCTTCGACCACTTGTTCTTCCTGAGCAGGTGGCACTGCAGTGTCACTCATACCTGTCCTCTCTGTAATCCTTACCCATAACATCTCAGGGGCTTTATCAGCCACCCCAAGGCAGGGCACTATGCATTCCAGCTGAGAAAATGGAAGTTTCACTTCCTTGGTGATTGTTTTTTGTTGTTGTTGTTGCTGTTGTTGTTGTTGTGGGGTTTTTCTTGTTTGTTTGTTTGTTGGTTTTTTTGCTGTTGTTGTTTTTTTATTTTTTGTGGGATTTTTTTTGCCAAATAAGTTTTATTTGATTGATTTACCTAATATAAAAACATTCTTACAGTAGAAAGGACCTTCAGGCTGTGCAGAGACACAAATTATGAACACTAAAAATGAAAACAGAGTATACTAATTTTAGATGTGCCTGCCATTTGCTTTAGAAAGAGCTGTGGGTAGTTGGAAGTTTAGATTTCCAAGATCTATTTTCATGCTGCAATCTCAAAGGTCTTTTATTTCCTGTGCAACCAATCTCCATGTTAATTTTTTTTCCTGACAAATGATAAATACCAAACTATATATTTTTCCTTTGTAGGGAAAATAGTACATATTTTTCATAGAGACATAATTCTCCACATTTAAGACAGTAGCAAACTCACAATGCATTTTAATAGAGAAAATAAAGGATTTTGAAAAATTGGGCACAATTTCACCACACAAGAATCACTGTGTCATTTCCATATGAAATAAGAACAGTTTCACCAGTTTAGAAAGTTTTCTCATCCTTTTTTGAAAAAAGAAAAATAATTATATTATTTACTTTTAATGAAATGAATGAATCAATAGTTGCAATGCCGAGAAAGATCTGAATTGTTTCTCCAATCTCAAAGGTTTCTAATTTAAATTATCTATGAAGCTCTTTTGAGTATTTTTACTACTATTATGAAATGCACATAGCTTATCTCAAAACTACGACACAGTGTGGCTCGAGTAACTGTGTAATTATTCAACTTTTTTTTTTTTTTCCGTTTATTTGCAGTTAATAAATGCCTTTACTGTCAGAAAATGTGCATTGATATAGCAACAACAGTGCTGCAACACCAGTACAAACCCTCAGAAAGGGATGTTAAAACAAGCTCAGTAGTCCTTAATCAAGTTAAAATAGTATTGCTAAATTTATATACAAAGGAATTTGTTTCAGGAATTAATGCAGCAACATCATTTTGCATGATAAAAATATGATTGATTTCAATATTGACCATGGATTTTCTAAATGCAGAAACTGAGTGTTTCATAGATATCAAGTGTATTACAGAAAACTGGAACCTTGGATAGTGGAATTAATTGATATATGATTTTACAATCTGAATTTTTAAAGTGGGATACGGCTTTTGAGATTTGGTTTTGTTTGGCTGGGTTTTTTGTGTTGGGTGGTTGGATTTTTTTGTATTTGCACAAGACAGAAAAATTAATTCAGCGATTTTATGGGGTCTTCTTGTTTTACATAGCATACACAAAAGTTTGCATAGATAGAAAATTTTAAAAATCCATAAAGATACAATGATTGTTAATAGACCAAAGCTATCCAAATAATATTGTATTTACCACTTTAGCTATGAGGATGGAACATAAAAGAGCTCTCCTAATCTTTCCTGCCTCAGAAACAACAGTTCTAGCAAAAGAGTTATGCAATAAAACAGAGAATGCAATAAAAACTCATTGTAGTAATTTTATGCCATTCTAGAAGCGCCAGTGGAAAGTACAATTCAAAGGCAACACAGCTCAAAAACTTTGAATCACTATACTTAAGATCTGAGGGCTCAGCTCCTCATTAGTGAGTTCATACAACTAAATTAATTATCATCTTTTCATCACTTCAAGTATTGGAATGTGGAAGATTGAGGTAAAAACTGTTTGGGGTATACAAAGTTGTCAATTTGACCCTAGTTGTAGTTTAAGAAATAAAATTAAACTAAATATTTTTGGACTTTCACCCCTGCCATACACATGATTACATTCAATTATTGCTGACTGACAGTGCTCCCAATTTAAGCTTTTCTGTAATTATAACATCAGCCCTGACTAAATAGATTTAAACTTGGATCACTACACAGGTGAACTCATCTCGTTTTCTGACTGTATCTTCACAATAAACATTGTGATAAAGATTTTAATGACTAATATATATTTTTCTTTTGTTCTGATATTTATGTGATCATATATAATGAATAAGAGTTATTGTATGATAAATTGATTTAGCAATGCTGCTTTTCTAAAATGAGTAATTTCTAGCATTTCATTGGTTTTGTACTTTTTGAAATAAAATTAATTAAAGTAAAACAAAATCTGTAGTAGCTAAATATGAGAGGATGTCTGTTTCTTAAGTAGCAATAATTATGAAGATTTTAAACGCAATTTAGAGCTCTAATATTTTAAATTATCTTCATAATAAAAAAAAATCAAAATAAGAAGATTCAGAATAGCACATTTCATTTTATCCATACTTTGCAAATAAATAAAAATCATTGGTAGAGCAATGTGATTGTAAATAATTTTTATATGTTAAAATGAAGATTTTGTGATAGCATAGGCATCAGATATAATTTGATTTCTATTATTATCTTTAGAATTCTAGTTATAGGTACAATAAACAGCTTTTTTTACACACTTCTACTCAAGTAATTATCATAAAATCCTTAATTTTCAAAGTTTTTCAGCAAATATAGTGTAAAATATGATTTTGTGTTTTTAGCCCTGTAGTCAAATTCATATCTCCTCTTCTCACCTTTTTTTTTTTTTTTCCAGAAGCACTTCTGACTATTTCAAAATTGATAAAATCTTACTGTGGAAGTAGGGGAAATAAGATCTGAAGTCCAAAATCCTCTTCTGGGGCTGTGTAAAAGAACAACCATTTGCCACCTGTGGGCTATTAAGGGAAAAAAATAATCTTTTTCTTATTTTCCCCATGTTGACACAGCCCAGATTTACCTCAGAAGGAATTTTTTTTTTTTTGCAAGTGTTTACCATGACATTCATAAAGAGTGATCATTCATTTTAGCAAATCTCTAAATAAGTCCTAAATTGAAACTAGGAGTAAGACAATAGGAAAATGTCTGTTAAAATGACCCTTGAAGAGGGCAAACACTATTTTTACCAGGTGTATTTGGCAAATCCCATGCCAGAACATTTAATTTCTCTTCATAACTAGAGTCTTCATACTGCTTTGTCACTTTCATTTTCACACTTTTTAATTGCTTTTGTTCTGAAATTTGTCCTTTTCACCTTCTCCAATCCCTTCGTGTGTGCTTTTGGTCTGTGTCAAACTTTGCTGAGAACCTGAGAGTTATAAAAGGGAAAATCATAAAAGAGAAACTTGGGCAACAACTTCTGGGAGAGATTCTGTTTGAATAGGCTGTAGAGACTTTTTAGATGTCTTGGGATAGAACGGGAAATGCACTATTCCTAAAAACATGGCTAGTAGGTAGAACAAATTAATTTTTCTTAATATATAAAAGCAGTTCAGAGTGAAAGCAAAAACAAAGAGCCAGGCTCTTGAGCTAAACAATCTGCATGAGCAGGCAATGGAACACTAGAATATTATCAGACAGGCACTAGAAATTATAGAAGCCAGCATTACTTTAAAAGTCTGAAAATGCCAATGTTCCCAATCTTTTCATCACCATGTCCTTAATTTAAGAAATTATTCTTTAAATCATTTAAAATAATTTTCTCCTTCACTTGTTTGTACTGTTTCCAACTTTCTCTATTGTTTCCACTATAGTACAGACATAAAAGAAGGCACAGCTACTATATCTAGTAGTGTTTGACTTGTAACCCACATCTTACAATAATTCTTTATTGCTTTTCTTACCCATCATCACCTTATTAATTCCATACTTCTGAATCTATCAGAGACCAAGTGTACTGTTTATCCAAAAGTCCCATTGCTGAAGTTGATAGGAACTGCAGTTGATACTAACTGCAGTTTGTCTCAAATACTTTTTATCTCAAACTTCTGCGGGGTACCTCAAATATATGTTGTTGAAATGCTGTTTAATGTTCAGGTCTGGAAACACTGATATATATTTGTATGGCTTTAATGAAGTAAATGTGTTAGCACTCCCATGAGTAGAATCAGTGCATACAAATGAGTAGAGTTAAAGGGACTGACTTATTTGCCCTAACAGTTTCCATCCAAATGATTTCTCTTGAAGAGATTGCTCAGTCTGCTAGAGGTAGGAATTATCAGACATCCTGCACTGCAGTCCTCTATAGAATTTCTGTGGTGTATGAACCAAAATATAAGGCATGGAAGGAAATGAGATTTATAGTTTATAGTTTGGGACCACCAAGTATATAAGTTCAAATCTTTACAATGAAATTCTTGTATGAAGGAGTACCAATATTGCAGGCTAAATAAAAAAGCTGAAGCAAAATCAGCTGCTCTAGAATGGTCTTCCTAAGCATCCTATGAGGATGTTATCTATGTAGCAAAATGGAAAGTTAGCTGGCAGTTTTACTTTTGTGTTCCCAACTATTTACACAAAGGCTGTTTGGTTTGCTTTTCAGAAAAGCATTCCCTGCAGAGTATCAGTGAAAAACATATGTTCAATAAAAGATGTTTTTACAAGAAATCTGTACTTTTTTACTTAGAAGTTGCTACTAAGGAAATTAAACTTAAAAGAAAGCCCTTCAAAGTTACTCCATGAGAAAATGTAAACATGCAATGCCTTCTTTTGACAAAAGCCTGCAAGGATTGTTATCATCCTTATAAATAAACATATTTATTTAAATTTACTGAAACCAGTCAAGAAGAATATCAATGTGTAAAATTACGTTCATTAACCAGATTTACCAAACTGGCAATGGTGAGGTTAAGGACAGCCTTGGATCATCATTGTTTCATAAACAACTCTACATAAATTGGTGGATTTAAGCCTCAGAGACATTCCTCTGAGACGCATTTCACTTGCTAGATTCCCAAGGCATGTGGACAAGCAGAGGTTGGAGTTTCTCTTTCTGTCAGACTGAATGGATTTATAGATCTAGCTGTCATTACATTAGGAAAGAAGTGAAACAGGTGAAAATAGATCTAATTCAGTACCAACACAGGATATGAATCAAGTCCAAATATTAAATTTTGATCCTGGAAAACCATTCTCTATCACCAAGAAAAGGACTCTAGTCCCTCTATCTCTAGTATAGGAGTCTGTATCTCCACTTTCGATGACACTTTAATGACAACTAATCCCACTTGAACTTTCTACAACCTAGTGACTTTTATATTTGTTGCTTATTCTCATAGATAATTCTCATTCAATATATTTAACCTTAAAAATATTTCCTCTTTTTCTATGACTTTCAATTTAGAAGTTGCACAGTCAGTTTATATTGCAAGGACTTATTGTTCAGCTGCTGAAATTCAGTAATTTAATTAATTTGCATAATTTAATCTTGGGTTGTACCAAGATCATCATACCTGTCATCATTCTTTAATTTTTTCAATGTATAAAATGTATAACGAAGGCTTTACATAGCATATTACTGCATAGTACGGCATTAATAAAATGAGATAATGTAAAAGACAAAGGATAAAAAAGTAAAGAAACTCTGTGAATTGGCAAAAACATTTTCACAAAACATTTTTTTAAAATTTTGTTTCTTTCTGCCTTGCAGTATCACTGAGGAGCATTAAACATGATAAAGATAGAAAAGCATCTGTTTCCTGATAAATAGATATAGGTAGCCAGAGACTTTACTTTGTAAAGAACTTTTACTGTCAGGTGTCTTTTGGCTCAGTAACTGAAGGTAAAACATACACATATTATATGGTTTGGGTACCCTTCTGTAACTTTTCTACCCTTTCAGAAAAGACACAGTACACACAGGTGTGTACAGAAGGCTGAGACCCCCAATCCAGTCTACAGGCTTTATTTTTAGCAGCAGCGGAGCTTGCCTTTGTTTTCAGCTCTGATCTGGACAAGGCACTATTTTTATCATTAACTTCCTTGGAAAATATTAAGTAAATGACAATCCTTCTGACTTTTTTTCTTTCTCAAAAGCTGGTAATTGAGACCAACTGATTTTGCAGCTCATGCATTTCCAGGAGGAAAAGGAGTTTTTGTAGGTCTCATTTTCAGTATTAATACTTGCATTTAAATATTTGATTGAAAGTGCAAAACCGTCTGTTGTGATACTGTTGCAGCTGACAGTGATCTAGAATTCTCCTCTTTTTCTTTAATTTCTCTTTTTTTTTAAGCTGGCACAATATAACTAGTCTAGTTACAACACATCTAGTAGACTCCTGCTACGATTTTTAAGTTTGAAAAAAATAATTGAACACTAGAAGCAGCAGGGCATTATCATTAAGCAATGTGCTGAAACTTTTTCTAGGACTTCTGGGCATTAGTTCCTGTCATTAACATGACTCTGAGTTGCCCATGTGATCGTGACCTCTCTTTCCAATCTCTGTTCACTCTTTAACATCTCTAATGCATGGGACTTATAATTAGTTGTACAATACCAAACTATAATTGAGATAAAAATCATCATGTTATGAATAATTGTAAAGTTATGCCTAAAATGTCTGTTTAAAAAAAAATTCAGGAAGACAGAAACTACTTTTAACTTTAAATGCAAAAGTATGATTTCCGTAAGTTTTCTAATGAGTGTTTTGCCCTAGCTGGGTATACCATTTTCATAACAACAGTATTTCAGTTTTCTGAAAGCAAAACAAATGGAGGGGAAAAAAAGCAGTCTCTCAGCATAAGTTTTTCAAATAATTAGTCTATTTTACATAATATTTCCATTTTTTAAATTATTTCGCAGGTAATAAAGCCTCAAAAAGCACTGTTAAAAGAAATTGAATCCAGTTTAAAAAATCTATAACTCCTTCAAGTCAGAGTCTGTTAGGGCAAGATACTTCCCAAGAATAAAAATTCTGGTTTTAAATCTGAACTCAATTTTTAGTTGCAAAAAAACCCCCAGAATACAATACGAGCAAGTTAAATTTTCCTACCTGACATGGTGGGGTGGGGTGGGAAAGGGACAGGCAGTAAGTTCTACAAAACGTGCTCCAGAAAACACATTTTAGAATCACATAATCACAGTGAGGTTTGGGTTGGAAGGGACCGTAAAGGTCGTCTAGTTCCAGCCTCCCTGCCATAGGCAGGGACACCTTCCACTCCACCAGGTTGATCAATGTCCTATGAAATCTGTCCCTGTGGTCTACATGGAGCCTTCTCCAGGCTAAACAGCTCTATTTGTCTCAGCCTGTCTTCACAGGAGAAGTGCTCCAGTGCTCCAGTAATTTTTGTGGTGTCTCTCTGGGCCCTCCACTAAGTCCACATCTTTCTTGTGTTGAGGACCCCAGGTTTGGATGCAGTTCTCTAGCTAGAGTCTCACTAGAACAAAGTGAGGGGCAGAATCACCTCCCTTGACCTGCTGCCCAAGCTGCTTTTGATCAGGCCCAGGATGCAGTTGGCTTTCTCAGCTGCAAGCACAAATGGTTGGCTCTTATCCTGCTTTTCACCCATGAAAAAATCCAAGTCCAAAATCCTTCTCTTCAGGACTCCTTTCAATGAGTTTTTCTCCCAGTTTTTACTCGTGTCTGGCACCTCACATGCAGCACCTTGCATTTGCTGAACTTCATGATGTCCACTTCTCAAGCTTGTCCAGATGCCCCTGGCTGGTATCCCATCCTTCTTTCGCTCCAACTGCATCACTCAACTGTGTGCCATCTGCAGACCTGCTGAGGGTGTACTTGATCCCACTGTCTATTTCACTGATGAAGATATTGAAGAGCACCAGTCCCAAGACAGAGCCCTGAGAGACACCACTCATCACCAGCCTTCACTTGGACCACAGACCAAAACTCTCTGGCTATGTCCATCCAGACAATTCTCTATCCACTGAATAGTCCACTCTCAAAATTCACGTGTCTCCAATTTGCAGATAACGATGTCATGCGGGATCATCTTGGAGGGCTTATAAAACCTAGGTAGATGACATCAAGTGATCTTCCCTTGTTGACCATTGCTGTCACTGTATCGTACAAAGCTACCAGATTGGTCAGGAATGATTTTCCCTTTATGAAGTCATGCTGGCTATCTTGGGTCACCTCCTTTTCTTGGATAGGCCTTAACATTGTTTCCATGAGGATCTGCTCCATTATCTTGCCAGGCACTGAGCTGAGGTTTACCAGTCTGCGACTCCCTAGGTCTTTCTTGTCTCTCCTTTTTAAAAATGGGAGCGAAGTTTCCCTTTTTTCAGTGAGCAGAACTTTGTAAGATGGCCATGAACTTTCAAATCTGTGAGACACTGGCTTGGCACAGGACCCTAAGATGCATCTTATCAGATCTCATAGACCTGTGGCTACTCTAGGACTAAGACTAACAAATCAAACAAGCTCAGACATGAGGTCTAAAAATCAAAAAATTTACCAGGTCAAGAAACAATGGAGGAGCCTAGCCCAAAGGCTGTTTTTCAGGGCAGGAACACAAGATTCATCGTAAGTTTAAAGATTTATGCCGTATCTGGGAATGAAAGCTGAACTGAACACAGATAGGAAGATTAAACATATTTTGCATGCAAACCTTGTAAAATTTAGCTGTTATTGCAAAGATAATTAATAACTTGGAATGGGAGATGGAAATGTTTCAGCTTTATTATAGACAGGAAAAACAACCAACCAGGATTTGAAAAACAAATATCCTACAATCATAAAGAATTCTCATGCACATTTGAGAGTGGACACTGTGATAGACAAGAACTTGAAAGTTACCTAATTCTGACCATAAAATAAAAATTCTCTGTTTTAAAGCTATCTTTGTGCCTAAGTGATCCTTACTGGATTATTTGGAATGTATTTGCTTTGCTTCTAGCAGTGACATTATTAAAGAATGCTTACTGAGCTTGAACCTGTTATTCTGGTTCATTCACAGTGAATACAGGAAATGCATTTCTTTCTGATGTATCAATGACTTCTAAAGGTGCTGACAAGGACATTATTTTACTGAGTACAGAAATCACAAAGGATGCAAGCCTATAAAAATTACAAAAAGTTAAAAGAATAGTCAGTCACAGCTGCTATTCTACTCAAAGTAACATGAAAAAACCCTTCAGCACTTCAGAATTGCATGATTTAAAAAGAATGCATGAATATATAAATATCATCCTTAGTCTTCTTTTGTTAATCATGTTTCCCTTAAATACCAAAGGTATATTAAATGAGTTCTGTCTACATAGCATAAACCTTGTTCTCATTTACTCTGCTCTGTTCTTACTTCTCACACAATGAAATGAGTATCTTTGAGAAGATGCAGATTACCCTATGTTTTTCCTCATGATTCATGGATTAGGTTACAGACTTGCCTTTCATTTGATTTGCATGTTGTATGCTCATTTACAGCAGTGTGCAATGAGAGAAGACAAGTAAACTTATCTGTTAACAATGTACACAAAAATCAGAGAAACAGAATTTCAATAGAACACTAAAAGTCTGAGAAATGTAATGAATATTTAATTTACCTGGCAATAATCAGAAATGGAAACAAAATATTAGCTGATGGTATATAGACATTAAATCAATAGGGAAAATGAATTCCTAAAAGAAGCTATACAAAAATACAATTACTTATAGTTTACATTCCATGTATTTATATAATTTCTGTAAGACTATTAGATACTGGTCCCTGACAAGCTTGACAGCAATTTCCTCACTGGGTCTGAAGATTCATCATGAAAAGAATGAGTTTCCAAGCTGACAGACTCTCACAGGTTCTTGTATGCTCTTTTCAAATGTATTCACACTGGCCAGGAGTTCATTCCATGGCTTGTAAAAACTGTTCTTTGTGAGAGCTACTCAAGAGAGGACAGCAAAGACTAGCTCCCTGCTTCTCCTGTCTTCTAATGAAAATTGCTTAATTACATCTTTATGTAAACAGTGCAATCAAGAAAAGGAAAGGGAGTCTTTTGGGAGTATATGTTTGACTTTTACTGTTTAAAAAATGTTTTCTGGCAGTTTGCCACGGTGGCTCATAAATTAACAACACAAACACAAAGTTAAAGATAGATACTGTCTAGTTTTGTAAGATGCATAATATTGGTTGAGTCTCTGGAAATTTACTTCTTTCCTCTGAAAATAGGGACTGCATTTAGGCAACATAGAACTCTATGAAACTGAGTGGGTGTGAAAGGACTGCTGCGGATGTTAGTAACCATTATATAGCATAATTTCTACAATATCTTTTTAAAGTGTTAAATTTGATAGTCTGCACTTGGTTCTTGTAGAGGAATTCTTCCCTCTGCATCCATGTTCTCCCCATTTAAATTGTCTTCAAATCAATGTGTCTCTTTGAAGCCATTTTGCTTTAGGCATTATTTATCTCAGAGCAGGAGATGGAGGTGGATCAATAGAGCTTTCTCATCAGTCTCCATCTTTTCAGAAAAGCACACTGGATTGCTGTTCGAAAATGAGAAAAGAAAGGGTGAATGCATGATTCTTTTAGAAGTTCTTCTTGTCGTTGTTCTCCCAATGATAATGATGTAAATGTTTGTAATACATCATGCAAAAGTAAATTTTCAGTTGTGAAATTTACAAGACATTTAGCTGTGCACAAAGCCAGAAAGAATAGTCTTCATTCTTTTTGTTCTTACAAGGATACCTATGATTTATTATTCAATTAATTATTGGTTTACTTGGAATATTCTAATTCTATTCTTTATTTTTAAAATTCTAAAGATTTAATTGGGACGACTATACACAAGTAGTAAAGCAAAATTCTGAGTAATTTTTTTCCTTTCTTCTTGAAACAAACTTAACACTCATGCTTTATTTCCTGATTTGAGTGTCATAGAACTGATGAATTCATGAACAAGCATGAGTATAGGCAGAGGTACCAGAGATAATTTTGAAAACTATCCAGTTGATAGGGATAATGGATTAATTCTCAAAATTGGCGCAGTACAACAAGAACCTTGTATCTTCAACTTACGTCAAGAGCATTTCTCCTGCATCAGCAACATTATATAACATCAATTATCTCTGTTTATGAATGAGAAGAACACAGGGATTGTCATAGAAGCCTCAATAGAAATTTCAGTTTGTAAAAGAAAATATTACCAATTTTTGTTCAATCAAGTTATTTTAGGCTTGAAAAAACCTTAGAGGAAACTTTTTATTTACAATGGAAGAGTAATATCTATGCTTTAGAGGGTCTGGTCTTCCACATGGTTTATATTTCTTCTTGTGACAGTACAAACAATAATGTATTACAAATGTTTATATATTGTTGCAACTAAATATATGTTCATGTATTTCAGTTAGGAGATTAGAGATTGTTCTGACAGGAGTGTTTAGAAGACTGATAAATCAAGCTGTTTTCAAACTTCAAGAACAGAACTTTAATAGATTCATTCATACATTACCAACTTACTGCATGCTAATGATTTTCTCCTACACATTAATAATCATTACCACTATGAACTCACATAAGTTAACAACTATTTCTGAAGTTAGTGGTGAGCACACTGTGTCCTGGAGGTGATGTTGTGTAGTTCAAAATGAGTACCATGTTTCTTGGTGATCCTGAGCTACCAAGGTCATGGTGACCAGCCTGGAAGCCCTTTGGTGAGACAAATCGTAGAGAAGACTCCTGTCTTCTCCATCCTTCCTCATCACTGTTGGTGTTTTAGCCTTCTTGCTATCCCTTTTCTCACCAAACGGGGCTTATACTGCTTTTGATTTTCCTGTTCATCCTTGTGGGGAATTTGGCAGGAAGTCCTGCCTATTGGCAGTCTCTTCTGCTTGTCTTGTTTTTCATCTTGCAGATTCTTGGCTCCTCTCCCTTGAGCTCCACCAATCCTTCTTAGCCCCATTGGTGGTCACAACAATCCCATGTTTACATAAGATGCATATGCATGGTGTCTGGCTGTGCTGTCGCAGCATTACAAGACACATGCTGCTGATAACACTATTTTAGTACACTTCTATTTGCTAGTTGTGATTGTATCCTAAATAAAAACACATAGGTTTTATAGGTGGTACAGTCAGGTCTGTACTTCAAATACTACCAAGGAATTGCAGATTACAAGGTGCTTTATTTCCTGAGACACCCTTGACCCACATTGTTCATTACACTGCTATTACCTATGAAATTGCAAAGATTTTGTGAAATATGTCAGTGTGAAAATGTGTAGCTCTGTTTGTAAACATCCAGCTAGCCAATAATTGGTAATTATAGAACACAGTGGAAATTAGAGTTAATTTATGGCCCTGAATACTTCCTAGAGAGGTACCATGATATATTAGACTATCCAAACAGCATATGCATTGGTATTTAGATGAAATTATGCAGCAATTAATCTATAAGCACAGAAAGCATAATCAGATTTAAAATATAATCTTGAATATTTTATATTATTCAAAAATGGTCAACAGTTATTTAAAAAAAAAAGGAAAGGATGATGCATATTGCTGCAAATGTTAAAAAGGATTGAGATATGGGTATTTTTACAATGACATAATTAAATGTGAAATGTAGAGATTAAATAAAACAACACAAGTATATAAGCATCTGCTTTTACTATTAATTTGTCACTTCGACATATATTTTATCATTTAGACTTCATCCTAGCTTCTGATTTTCAGGGATATTTTGTCTATGATAAAAGATCTTTAAAAATGGGATTTTCTTTAATTAACTTACAACAACTTATTTTACAAGAGATAATACTGATACCATTTGTAGTCTTTTGCCTGAAGAAGGGTTTTTATAAAGATATGACAAAGGTAGTTGATTTTCTACAGCATTTTGCATTTGGAACTCACATTCATCAGAACTCACTTGATCAGTTGAGTGTATTTTAATTAATTGTTAGTAAATATGGTTCTCTGTTAATTTATCACATTTATTTCTGTTCATCTTTCTTCAGTATTTTCTAGAAGAAGAAGTAAAAATATACACAGCCTTAAAAGAAGAAAAATAGATACATTATTACACCTCTTCATCCAGTTAATGAAGCAGACTGCCACAGGCATGACAAAGTATGTCCTACCAAAATTTCTGACAAAATTTCAAGATTAAAAAATTAATATTTCATATAAAACATGCGTATGCAGAGTTCTTGATCTAGGCAAGAGAAACAGAAATTACTATACATTAAATTTGATGTTAAGAAGGAGATTAAAATAATTTTTTTTGCCTATTTTGTAAATTCATTTGTTTATTTTATAACAGCTAGTGTTAAGGGAAAGTTTTTTCTCTGTTTTTCTATATTATTATTATAGACTTTCCTGGAGAAGCTCTAAAGTACCACTTAAGTAGTGTTTATCATAGCTGAAGAATACTGTTTTAAAATGCTCCAATTAAAAGCCAAAAGTAATCATTGGTATTTCTTTAAATGGCATGCACTGTAGACTAACAGTGATTCATTCATAATTTGAGATGCTTCTGTGGTCTGAAATTAACTCAATCCTCTGTATATATATATTTAAATCCCTGATGAAGCATGAAGAGTTTAAAGGTATAGAAAACATGGGATCTGAAAGTATCTCTCCTCACAGTAAAGAAACTTTTCTGCTGGGAAGGAAGAGCTTCAGGTTCAAAGACTTTCACATCAGCAACTTTCATGAAACATTAAATGCAGTTCAAATGTATATTTCTGAGAGGAAGAAAAAACGCAGTCATAGAACAAACTGCAATGAAATTTTGTTAAACATAACTGAGGATGGTCTGCATAGGAATGCAAAAGAAATGGAACATGGGTTCAAATATTGTTACAATTTATATTAGGTAGATACTTCTAACTAAAATATTGTTTTTGTGCTGAAAGTAAGCCAGGAAAGCTGTTTATACAAGAGAGTTGAGACTTGTGGTAGGTACCTTGGATGTTATCCTGAAATGGTGCTTCTAATAAAGAGCATCGCAGCACTAAGATGCACAAATTGCCACATGCTGTGGCATCGTTACAGCAAGTACAGGGGCGGTAATTATGGGAATTATAGAAAATAAATGTGGGAGTCCTGCTGTTTCCAAACACCTGCTGATAGGTAGAATGCCTGCTCATATTTTCCTTTAAACATAATTTTTGCTTTTGTCTCCATCTTTAGAAGCAAGCAAACATTGTTGTTTGTATAGCTGAAATCCCACTGAAGTGGCAGACCAGATCAGGAACTGTGTGGCCACGTGCACTCTGATCCTTACGACATGAGTTTGAATTAGCCACAGCTTTGAAGGCAAGTGCACAATGAAGTGCCATCCAGATAGTGTTACTTCCAGACTCAGAGAAGGTGAATACCAGTGAAACTTACCAATTAATTAATGAAGTGTCATACAAATAGTTACATTTGAGCTGATAGAGCAAGATTGCTAGTTTGTGATGTAATTTAAGTGACGTCCATGGTAATCTTTCAGAACAGGGGTCCAAAACAAGACAGTTGGAAAGTAGCAATATCCACTGCACATTTTTAATATTTTTTCCAGTTATATATACTTAAGATGAACTTTTGGATACAGTTTCTTACTTAATTTACACAACTCTAGTGAAGGGTGCTCAGTGTTTCACAACGTTTGAGGTTTACCCTGTTACATTAGAATGGGAATATATAGGCACAGGAATCTGGTAAGAAATATAACTCAATCAAATGGCAGGGGTGTTTGGAGAAAGACAAAAATACATTGGGTTGCTGCTTTCTTTTAAAAATCAAAATATATCACATCTAATAATTTCTGGTGTTTCTAGATGCAAGTGACGCGCACAAAGCAACACAATTTAATTTCTTAATGGTAACAAGAAAATTAAGAAATTGTGAAAAAAATTGGTTTAAGGACAAAATACAAATTCAGTATGTTATAGTTAGAAATATTGGGTTTGTGTAACAAGGTCTTGATAGTGGAGGCATTACAGGGATTTTTCTGAGAAGCTCACAGAAGCTTCTGCCATATCTAACAAAGCCCATGCCAGTGCACTCCAAGATGGACCTGCTGCTGGCCAAGGCAAGGGTAATGCCTCTGGGATAACATATATAAAACTGGGAATAAAAAGAAAACAGCACAATTGTGACCAGAGAGACCAGTGACAAGATGAACCTGGCAGACACCAAGGTCACTGGAGAAGGAGAGGCAGGAGCTGCTCCAGGCACTGGAGCTGAGATTTCCCGGCAGCCTGTGGTGCAGAATATGGTGAAGAACCTGTGTCCCTGTAGCCCATGGAGGTCCATAGAGTTGCAGAAATCCACCTGCAGCCCATGGAGGACCCTATGCCAGAGGAGGTGGCTACCTGAAGCAGGCAGTGATCTCATGGGAAGCCTATGCTGGCACAGTCTGTTTCTGAAAGACTGCATCCTGTGGGAGAGACCTATGCTGGAGCAGTTCATGAAAAGGGGCAGCTTGTGGGAAGGACTCAGACAGCTTTAGAGTATTGTCTCCTGTGGAAGGAGACGCTGGACCACTGGAAGAGTGTGAGGATTTCATTCACTGAGGAAGAAACCATGACAGAGATGTGTTAGGAGGTGACCACAACCCCACTTCCCATGAACCTAGGCTCCTAGGGAGAAAGAGGTGGAAAATTAGAGCATGAAGTTAAGCCTCAGAAGAAGAGAGGAGTAAGAAGAAGGTACTTTAAGATTTGTTTTTATTTTCTCACTATCCTACTCTGACTTGATTAGTAATAAATTACATAAATCTTCCCCACATCAAGTCCGTTTTGCCCATAATAATAATAATGGGTCAGTTACTTATCTCCATCCTTAACTTGATTGGCAAGCCTTTCATTGTATTTTTCCCCCTGTCTAGCTTTTAAAGGAAGTGATAGAGTGGCTTTGGTGGGCATGGGTGTCCACAGAGGGTAGACTCACCACATCAGACTAGCAACCTTCCTCCCTTTCTTATATAAGAAATAGTTTTCTTAGTAGATCACTAGAAAAACATTAATCTTGTATATTACGTAATTATTAGTTTTTAATGTCATTAAAGTCTCATTAAAAATTCAAATTAAATATAATTAATTATTATTACTTGTGGAGCTGTTATTAAAAAGCAGAAGCAGTAAGAAAAATGGAAGAAGAACTCAATTATAATATTAATTTTAGAATTTGTGAAATTACTCAGGAAAAGACAATGACGTGATCTCCTGTATTTTTTAAATATCAAGTTTTGCTTTATATTATCTATTCTGTTTTTGTGTCTCAATACTGGTTTTGTTCTGCTACTATAAGTTCTTTCTCATCTGTTGACATTTTGACTATACCACCTCTGACACAGGAAATCAGATGATCTTTCCTATTTCTGGAAATGTTAAGTTCAGTCATATCTATGTCTCCCTTCTCCTGGGTCTACTAAATTAATTATTGCATCAGCTTCACCTCTTGCATTTTTCTGGTCTTGATGACTTAATTGCTGTTAACACCTACTCTTTAATGTGTAGTGTAGATATTCAATGTAAAATATGTCTTATAGGAGAATCTTTTTAAAGTCCATTCCTGACTCTGAGTTGCAAAGCTCTTGTCCTCACACATGCCTGTAAGACTTACTCTTTTTGGTATTTTACTCAAGAAATGATGCATCTAACAAATGTTAAAAAATACTATCAGCAAATGTTTGAGGTGGAACAATGTCAAGACTGGAAGACTTAACTTCAACCAACTTCCTATTTTTCTCTGTGTTTGAAGTTTTCAGTCATGGAAACAGAAGGAAAAAAATGCAGGTCTAGTCAACTTTATCGCAAAATTTTATGTTCTGAAAATGGTATGATTTTTTTTTTCTCTTTCAGTTCAATTGAAAGCAATAAGCAATTATCTTGATGAGGCTACCATTCCTTACAATAGGTCTGTCTCTCACCAGTGCAGTTTCATAAAATTACATAAACATCTCATGATGTAAACTGTCTTGTTTACCATTTAACTGCCAACCTTTTGTTGGAAATACTTTTTTTTTTAGAATTTTCAAGAAGGAAAATTCCATAAAGAGAAGATAAAGCTGAATTTGGAAGGATGGGGTATCTTAAGTTGCTTCTTACTTCAGATATGATGGACAAGTATTTCTTGGAATATATACAAGTATTTCCTGAATATATGGGCATATTTTACTAGGAAATTCCAAAATAAGCAGAAATAAAATCTCATTAAGAGTGAACTTAAACAAGTACACAAAAACAATCAACAAATCAGAAAGCAATTCAAGTATTTTTCAATAGCTGAAAAATTTCTGGCTTTAATGACAGGAAAAAAAAGTGTCATCTTTTGCTCTCAGATGAATAATGTTTCATGTTGGTTTCTTCCTTCCTACTTAGTTGACAGGTCTATAATTGCCCAATATGCCCTTTTAGAAATAAACTTTCAACTTCCTATAGACCATTAAGCTTTTGATTTGCCCCTGATGGCATGTCCTTATTTATCTTCTCCCCAGCTTTTTGTGCAATGTCTCAACTCTCCTCTAATGACTACGGTAGTATCAAGTCATTATCTACTTGTTTTGCCCATTCTTTGCTCATTATATTGTTTCTGTTTCCCCACAAATGTCCTTGGAATATTAGCTCTGTGTTTTCCCAGCAGAACATTTTTATGTGTGCAGCTGGTGAGCCTCCTTCAGAAAACCTCAAGTTTCCTCTTTGTTGCTGCACTTCTCCAACAGTTTATTCCCTATTTTGACATGAAACAAGTACACACATAAAGGTACTCTGCTGGGGCTGCCTGCTGCCTCTCAACTGGAGATGTAAAAACCCAGCAGGAAAGGAACACCAGCTTCAAATTTCTTTTTGTTGCCCCCAGCTGTGCAGGATGTTGCCATGCTGTTAAATCCAGCTGACTTTCTGGAAGATGTAAATTTACCAAGATCTGAGGGGGCTGTGATCATCCAAGTTCCTGATGCTATGTTCCACAGGAAGTCATACCTACTCTTACCACTTGCCAGTTGTCAGTCTCCTCTGGCGTCTTTCCAGCCCTTCTCATTTATTCTTGCTGACAATAGGTACATTTTCTTTCTTTCACTTTCAAAAATCTGTTTGATTCCAATTTGCTCATGTATTTTGCAGAAGGGTACCATATAATCTGCAAAAGCACTTCTCTTTTGTGAAAACAATTTTCTTGGGTAAGTTTTTCATTCATATAAAATTGTCCTATTTATTTATCATGGCTTATATTAAGTGTTTTGCCCGGGACACATCTGTACATTAGAATTGTTTCTTTATTTTCAGTGGTGTGTGCTACTTGCAGCTATTGAAAGCCAGTATGCACTTTAATCTTTTTGAGGTTTTCTATCTCATTAGATGATTATTCATCCCATTATTTCTCCTCTAGTTCTTTCTGTTTCTGACACCTCATTCTGAAAACACCTATTGATGTAACTTTGTACACTTCAAGCTGCCACATGTATAGCTTTTATTATTATTTAATAATTTAAAAACTAATTCTAAGTAGAACTTAAAGGAATGGGGTAGAATGCCAATTCATACATCAACCATGTCTCAATGGAGCAGAGAGAAAATGGAGAAAACAACAACAACGTGATTCATCAAATATGTTCTGATACTAGACACATTTGGAAAAATCTCTAATCCCTTTTTCTCAAGAGTCAATTCGCTTACTTTTCATCCACTAATGTTCCTACTTGTTCTGTTGCGTAAGTGTGCCTTTCTTATTTTAATTTATTTTCTTCCATTCTGATATGATTGGACTTTGTCTCTTTGATGAGGTATTCAAAAGTTGTTCTTCAGGTAGTAAAACTAAACTGAAAGGCCTGGGGAAAGGCACTGTTGATTTGTAGGTATTATAAGCCTCAGTGTAAGAACTGTGGCCGGTTTGCTTCATGCAATGGGATATTTCTATTTTGTGACTCTA